>NC_134458.1:1212000-1515000 GCF_047948215.1 Lycorma delicatula
ATTCAATAAGATCTCAGATTCCTTTTTAAAAAAAAGATAAAGAACACAAATTACAAACTAATTAATTTCCAATAAATGTTTTTTTTTTTTTATTCTGACTGGAACTTAGTAATAATACCACTTATATACAGATCTCATATCATAAAAATAAATATTTTTCATAGTAAATACCATTAAAATCTGTCTTGCTAAAAATTTTAGAAAAATCCGAATATTATGACAAAATTAGGCCAAGAAAGAACAAAACTGATTTAATTTTATTTTTATATGAATTTACTATTAATAGAATATTACAATTGTTATTTATATATATATATATATTATACACTTTATTTTCTCAAAGTGTATGTTGCAAAAAATAACAAAATAGCAAACACATTAATCACAAATTTAAATCTGAGAAAATTAATTTTATAAGTCAATTTAAAACAAATATGGCGGTTGTTCAGGAAGGTTTTGAAGAATTTTTTTTTAACTTTCAACTTAATTCTCTTGCAATTTGTTTCATTTACCCAGATTTTTCAACTTTTTTTATATTATCAGTATGATGTGATTTGTCCAACTCTGCGAAATAAGCAGTTCTCTCACCTTTGCATCATTAGAAATAAATCTTTGTCCAATGAGCCATTTTTTCAGATTTGGGAGAAGGTAATAATTAATTGAAACCAAGTCAGGTGAATACAGCACATGCTTCCAGATGACTTTGTCAAAGTGTAAATTATCATTGAGTTTTGCAACTACTATCAGAGATATGTGTACCCACACATTATTGTGGTAAAAGAACAGTAACTTTTTGGCCAATGTGGCAGTACATATCAATCAGTCCAGAACTGTAATGATCCTCGTACTTGAAAGTTCATGTATTACTAAAGAATAAACCAAAACATGGTAAAAAAATGCAATGAAGTCAAATTAAAAAATCAACATTAAGTGCTTACATAAAGTTTCACTCACATAACTACTCCACTAAATACACTCTGAAAGGGCGAGTAAAACTAACTTACTGCTTCATGTTTGATTTTATGATCTTCTAATTTAATTAGGTTGGTCCCTTCAGTCACAAAAGGATCTGTCACTTTTTCAAAATTATCACACCCATTACTGATCGGCTTATATATATATAAAATATTGCCAAGTGAATTATTAATGTGAGACCTGACATTAGACACATCACTAATAAAAATGGCACTAGTCATACTCAAGAATGAAAGAGAAGAAGAGGTTTTGCAATATTTTTTTCATGCAACAAATATACACAAGTGTTACATAAACATGATAGTCAGCCACACACAAGCAGCTCAATTATTTATACCACAGAAATTTATGTACAATGGACATCAAAACTATCAGAGAACATTACCATGACTGTGCCCAGACGTACTTTAGTTGCTTCACATGAAACCAAAATCAAACTTTAAAAAAAAACTAGGGAAGAAAGTTTAAAGCAACCGACTAATGGTCTTTTAAACAGAAAATTATAAATTATATATGACTCCATTCACTAAAAACATTAAAAAGCTGGAGCTACAATTTTAATACATTTTTTTAAAACTTTACAGTCCAGTACACTCTTCTTCAATTCTGAGAAGCCCCTTATTGAACAAAATGTTGAAATTCATCAAAGTCACTCCCAAAAATTGTAGGCTCTCTGTAGGAGATGATTCTGTCATACTCTGAGAATGACATTTCCTGTCGTATATTCCCGATACAGAATAAAAATTGCACCTAAAAGATGTATTGTTTGTTATGCAAACAACATAAGAAAGGAATCACAATATAACTGTTGGGAATGTGATGTTGTCTCTTATGCATATCAGTAATGGGTTCTAACTCTTTGTACATGATTTTGTTTGGCACACTCCCACCACTGCCCATCTTTCTGATACATTTTATCCACAATGCAAGTTCTTCCAATTTTTTCTTTCCATCTTCTGGAACATGTCTGTCTTTGATTGTTCATTCAGGTGGAAGAGTGTTTGCTGAATAAGTGGTTTATGGTTTTATAACTGTGTTTTAGTGTCTTATTTTTGTATTTATTGATAGGCATTTTTATTATAAGTGTACCAGGTTAATTTTTGTGCTTCAGCTAGATTTTTCTTCTTATTCAGATAAAGGATTTTTTGTTTAGATTGTTTGTTACTATTTCTCCAAGGTATTTAAATTGGGTTACTAAATTTTGGGTCCAATTTTATTTGTAATGTTTTGAAGTACTAATATCCGTGATTTAGTTTCATCAATGCCATTTGCTACAAGTGTCAAGTCGCCAGCAAAACTGGGACAGTTTGTTTCAATTTTTCCACTCATTTTAACTTTTGGGAGACACCTTTTTGAGAGCTTGAGCCATTCCCTAATTACAATTTCTAAAACACAGTTGAACAGTAGTCGTAAGAACTCATTGCCTTGGCGCAATCCTGTTTTGATCTCAAAAGGTTCTGAGAGCTCACCTTTGAATATTACCTTTGACACTGTTTGTAAGGGTCAGTTTTATCATGTTTATAATTTGATAAGTAGTTCAAGGTGTCTTAGAATTTTTAGTAGGGATGCAGTCATAAGCTTTCTTGAAATAGCCAGTTCCTTCTATTGCCTTCAGTGTTTCTTAATGATGTAGTATCTTTATTCTCCTTAGGGGTCAGGTGGTTTGTTTTCTTTGTTTTACTAGATTTGGGAAGGATATTTCTAATTTTTGAGATTAATAGCAATAGTCGATTTTTTTCCACTGTTCTGATACATTTGCTATTCCAACATTGATGTTTTTGTACGGGATTTTATTGGGGCTAATTCTTCTGCGATTTGTTTATTGTTGTTGACTGGATCTTCGATGTATCTGTGATTGTTATTTTTTTGGTTGCTTTTTGGTAATTTTCATTCTTGATCAGTCGGGCAGGATCCTCTTTTCTTCTAGTTTTAGGACTTGATTTTGTTGTTTTCTTTGTGAAGCAAATTTAATTTTGACTACATAGTGATTGGATGCAGTGTCTACGCCTCGGATGACTTTTACACTGTAGATCTCCATGTGGTGCTGTTTATCCATAAAGACGGTCGAGTTACCATTCTCCTATAGTGTAATCAAGGTGTTTTTAGATTTCATCTTGAAATATGTGGATTTCAATATTAGGTTGTCGTTTCTGCAGAGATCGATGAATCTCTGTCCATTTTTGTTTGTTTTTTTTTGGGCGGGCCATTTTCTGATGTTGTCGTGGTCTTCTTTCTCTGTCTAGTTGGGCATTGAGTTTCCAATTAATTGTTTAACATGGATTTCAGTTGTGTTATTTATAGTTAGGTCGAGTAGATTCCAGAACCATACTGTTTCTTTATGGTCTTTTGGAGAATTATTTTTATTATTAGTGGATGCATGGCTGTTTATTATAGTGTAGATTTTATTAGATGCATTTGGTGTGAGTGTTGCAATTCTTGGAGATTGTGACTTGAATTCTTGTATGGAGTTTATTATTTTGAGTTTGACTAAAAAGCCAGTTCAAAACTGTGGGACTTTTTCATCACTCTCTTTCCAGGTATACCTCTGCAAAGTCTATATACGTGAGATTCCATGGCATCCTGGTCAGTGTTTCTTATTTCCTGCAGACCCATGATGAGAATTTTGTATTGGTCCATTCGGCCAGTTATTATTTTTAGTTTACCAGTCTGCTGCAGCAAGTTTACTTTGTATGAAATGTAGATGGTTTGATTTTGGACTTTGTATTTTTCTTATTTGTGTGTGTAGTGTTAGGGCATTCCAACGCTTCCAGTTGCATGTTATCTTTTAAGTGGCAGCCCACCATATCCAAATGCTGCCTTTTCTAAACTCTGGTGTTGCTTGGTTCAGCAGGTGGTGTATTTCTTAAAAAAGACCATTCAGTGACGCCTCTCAAGGGGACACCTGTCAAAATAGGTTCCGAGTTACATCTCTAAATGCGATCTAGTGAGGTGTGATTTGATGATAAATGAAGCTATGAAGTTTTTTAGATTCAGTTCACCAGACAAATTTCTCCTATTTGTTTGGGATACTTCCAAGCATAACCCATGAAGGCTCAATCTGACTTTTGTTAAAAGATGTTATTTTGGAGAAAAGTTAAAAAGTCTGATCCTAAATGTTACACCCGTATATATATATATATATATATATATATATATATATATATATATATATATACAATAGCCTTCGCAATTCACAGAATTAGAGAAACACTCACCTTTAATCTTTTACTTCATCATAATGCTATTGGGCCTAAGCCCATCCTCAGTGATATCTTTTATAAATTCTTAACCTGTTTATAATTACACAATAACTATTAGCTTTTTACATTTTGTAATCTTTTTGCAATTGTTGGATTTTATCTTATAAATACCGGAAGAATACGATAAAACAAAAACTCCTGTTATTTCAATTGAGAAATAAAATGAATATATAAATGAAATGGTTTTAAAAAAAATGAATGACCCAACAATAAAGTTTTAAAAATTAAAAAAAGATTCCATAGTTAAATTCAAGGAAATATTTAATAATAATAATAAATTAAAATATCATATCAGATTATCCACGTATACCTTGTACCCCAAAACTTACAGGTTTCCCAAAATTACACAAGGAAGGTATAACAACAAGGCCATTAATTAATTTCAAAACAGCCCCAGGTTATATTATTACTAAAATTATTGATATAGCAATTAGATCAAAGATAAATTTAGAATACAAATAAAATATAAAAAACAGGTATGAATTAATAAATTAAATAAGTTAAAAATTATTAAAACTATAATTACTAGCTTAGATATAACCAATATGTACCCAGATTAACCCATTGATTACACAATCTCAATAGAAAATAAATTAATAAAAGCAGGTGAAGACAAAAAATTTATAAATATTTAACAATTAGAAACATGTCAGCAGAATTATTTTGAATTTATTGGAACCTGTTACATATGAGAAAATATTTTACCCATGGGATTTCCCTTATCTGCTTTAATGTCAAAAATATATTGCAGGAATTTGATAATAGAACAGTATATGGCATAAATCACGTATATTAAATTTTATTGTGGGTCAGATTCGTGGATGATAATTTAGTTATATATGAACCGGTTATAGATAATGATGAAGTAATTTTAAATAAATTCAGTTCAGATCATAAAACTTTATATTTTACATATGAAATGGAACATAACAGAAAATTAAATTATTTAGATGTAAATATTAAAATAAAAACAATCAAATAATAACTGAATTATATAAAATACCTACCTGAAATGAAATTATTATAAATAGGAATTCTAATCATATTTGGTCCCAGAAGGTTAATATTTTTAAGTACATGATAAACAGAGCAATAAAATACATAAACGACAAATGGGAATTTTGTAATTTTAGTATAAAGAATATAGCTATAAAAATGGATATCATACGTCATTGATTGATATTAAAAATATAATCAAGAATTTTTCAGTAATACAAATATTACTACATTATTACCCATAAAAATATGTAAAATAATCTTATACAAATAAAATTATAGAAAACTAAATTGATGCGTATACAAATAAAAAATACAAAACTGATAATCATATAATAAAACATTAAAAACATACAAAATCCTGTCGAGAATCATATACAACCAACATGAACTGGAACTTGGGGAATACCAAGGGGGATTTATTCCATGGAGAGGTTGCCCGGAGCAAATAATATCCCTAAAACTTATGATGGACTTATTTAAAAGACGGAAAAAACAACTAATAATCACCTTCGTTGAATTTAAAACGGCCTATGATTGTATACACCGACCAACCATGCTGAATATTCTGAGAAACCTGGGCCTTCACCCTAAACTCTTAAACATGATAAAATTAACTTTAACCGATACCCAGACCAGAGTGAAATTCAGAGGTGAACTCTCTCAACCCTTCTACATAAAAACTGGATTGAGGCAAGGAGACGGCATCTCACCACTCCTTTTTAACTGCGCCCTCGAATTTGTCATTAGAAAATGGTATGAAATAAATTCCAAAAATATAAAAATGGGTACTAAGAAAAACTCCATCGCACTAAATCGCCTAGGATTTGCAGATGACCTCGCTCTTTTAGCAAATAATATTCAAGAAGCCAAAACACAAATCATGAGCCTTCCAAACCTAGCACAAAAGATAGGGCTTCATATCTCTTTCGACTGAACTAATGGCCATAGATCCTCTGGTAATAGAGCACATTACGGTAAACAATCAGAAAATTAAAATAGTAAAACAATTTAAATATCATGGGGAAATAATAATTTATAATTTAAATGAAAAAGTGACATGGCAAAACCGGACAATAAAATGATGAAATCCCAAAAATTAACTCGGTCAACATATAACAAAAAATGCCTTTCGACTAAAGCAAAACTTAAACATTATAAAACTGTAGTACAGCCAGAAGTCACCTACGGAAGCGAGATCCTTTTCAAAATCACTCAGAAAAACCGAATTGAAAAAATTCTGAAAATAGAGAGGAGAATTGTCGGAACGTGTATCAATAAAAAACACCAAAAAGACGTACAATGGTGGATTGTGCCAAATGAGGTGGTGTATCGAGAAATAGAGACTGTTACTGATACTATGCGGAAAAAAAGAATCTCTTTCTTTGGTCATCTCATAAGGACACAAGGAAACAAGACCGTCAAGAAATATCATTGAAAAGCTCTGGTTCCAAAAGCTAGAAGTAGGATGGATCAAAGAAATTACAGAAGATATGAAAGAATTGGGAATATCCCTGACTGACCTACAGAATAAAACTGGAAAAATTACAAAGCTAAATAAAAATTAATAAAAAATCTTTAAAAACATTTCGAATATTTTTAGAAGTTTAAAATTTGTTTTATTAATTTTTATTTAAAACAAACAATTTTTACACAATGTAAAAAGCTAATAGTTATTATATAAATTGTGAACAGTTAAAGAATTTATAAAAGTTATCACTGAGAATGAGCTTAGGCCTGAAGGCATTTTGAAGTAAGAAATTAGAGGCAAGAGTGTTTCTCTAATTCCGTGCTTTGCAGAGGCTGAAAGAATATTCTATCGTACATATAGACATTTATGTAGAGAAAAAAAAATGAACTATAAAAAGTTTAAACTGCTAAATAATTAATATATACGAGTTCACAAATGAACTGCATGGAATCCAAAATTTACATGCAAGGCCATAATAATGAAAAACAATACTGTAGGATGCCGATTTTCAAGATGTCTGACAAACTGGACTGCTTAAATCCAAATTAAGAAATTAAAGAAAAAATAATACATTATTTGAAAAATAAATCTTATTTTATTTATGTTTATTTTACTGAATTTTTAAATTGACCTTTTTGCAATTCATTTACCAAAAACATATATGTATTTTAGCCTTTGTAAAACTTATTAAAGTAAATGTTTACCCAATTATCCAGATCTGGCCTTGTAAAGGTTCATCTGGACAATTGGTGTTTTCACTGTATGCAGAATCTAATATCCTTACTTACCACTTCATTTTTAACTTCTAAATTTTCTGATTTATACAAATTGGTGTCTTCAATTGCTAAATGATCTTTTTTGATATCAAGTAGTTCCTCTTTCAGCTGTAGTAAATCTACTTGCTGTAATAAAAAACAAAAAATGAATGCTACAAAGAAAAGATTTTTACAATTTTTTTGTATAATTTATTAAGTAAAAATAAATTGCTTCTGAAATTTGTTTAGCACACACATTCAGGACAGCCACAGTTAAATTATTACTATTATTATTAGGTGACTTTAATATGCCAGATTTTGCAAAATATTATCAAAAAATGTTTCAACTCTTCTTATAGATTTTTCTACAAATTTTACAATAAAACGTTTTACAATCAAATAATCTGTTAAAACTCTTGTGGTAATTCTCATGAGTTTGTTTTTTCTAATCTTACTGACATTATGTTAATAATGCTTACAGTAAAACGTTTTATCATGGTAAATATCATTTACCTTACAGGTAACGTTGCCTAAGATTTTGAATTAAATCTTATAGCTAAACAATTCTTACCAGATATTTTTATAACATTCAACATTTACTAAATAGGAGTTTGATTGTAAATGATATTTATTTATTATATTGCCACATAATATTGAAGTTTAAGAGTGAAACAAGGAAACTGAATTTAGTAGCAAATGAAAAATGCAATACCTGACTCGGATTTGATATTTATCACCAATATAGAAATTTTTTTTAGAACTGCAACTACATATTAACAATATTGTTGATAATCAAGTACCAAAAATATTTATATATAATATAATTTTTGAAGCAGAATTTACACAATTATTAATGAGAAAAACTTCCATTTAAAATTCCATATTAAATTTTGAACAATTTCTTTCTGTTTAACAATAATGACCTTCTCTTGGGGACTGCATATGAGGCTAGAGTGGTGAGTTATACGAACACCTCATGGGAGACTAGCCCAATCATTACTATGAACTTGTAACAAACAGGGTGCCCCTGGGACACTTTTTTGGAGGTGCAATGTGGTGCTCTTATATCAGAAAACAATCATCCGATTTTGAAAATTCAAACTGGGAATATATATATATATAGTTTGTCTGTTTGCTCATGCATCATGTGAGACGAATCTGACTGACTGATTACTTTCAAATTTCAGAATACGTATGTGTTACCGCAGAGAAGGTTTTAAGCCATTAACAGAGGCCCTAGCTTCTTTGAACATTAAGATATTAAAAATATTCATTATTTCTTCACTCCCAAGATGGGTGAAGTTGTGAATTAAAGAAATTCATTTAGGAAAAGATAGATTTATTCTTTTACTTCATTACTGAATATTTCTGCCGCCATTGCAAAGAAATAAGTTATGAATTTTCCGTCGTCAAAGGCGTGTGTACATTGGTTACCATAGTTCTAATTACCTATATTTAATAATTTAGTTTCTTTTTCAGGTTTCTGACCAATCTCATCATGTATGTTACAATAACCAACAATTATAAATACTTACATTATCTGGATAAAATTCCTCCTCTTCTTCTGCCTTTACAGTGTGTACATCATTAATTTTAAGATTAATCTGAGGTGGAATGTCATCATTTAATGAGATCTCATATTCCTATAAAAATAAGATGAAAAAAAACCTTACAAAAATGTTGAAATTAATTAATATTCAATAAAATATCTTTTTTTATTCTGACAAACTTAATTATACCATAGTAAATTTGTCTATTATCAAGATATACTGTCATCATAAAATAGATTAATAGAAAAACAAATTAGAAGATAAAAATAAATGCGATCAAAGTCTATATTAACTGTTTATATAAAACACATGAAATAATGTTACGGTAAATACTTAAAAATAAAAAATCACAAAAAGATAATCCACAATCCAGAGAGCGCTATAGAAAACTATTTTGTGCCTATATTTAAATACATTTTGATCAGAATGCAGATAAAAAGTGTTTTTTTTTATAATTATTAATTATTTAATTAGAGCAATTAGATTAGACAAGCGAGATTAAAACTACAATTCAACCAAACATAAACCATGTAAAATTATGACACCAAATACTGACAATTAATAGCAAGTTATTTAACCCCCTTCATAGTTTTTGATGAAATAACTCATCAAATAACTACCCTGATAAAAATTTCCTTGACGAAATAATTTGTCATCCACTTTTTTGCTGAAAAGTGCCACTGATGAAATAATTCATCATTATGAATTGACCCATTTTATTGTATTTGTTGATGGGTTACTGTAACAGACGTGAGTCTAGTTCCATTTTTACTCTAATTTATTACTGAAGCGGTAGTATCATATTGTTTCTCTATTCTATATGTCCTAACAAAGTATATTCATTATTCGGGTTATTTTTTGCAAATAAATTAGTTGACATTCTTTATGACAAGCAGACTAATCTTTATGTCAAAGATTTCTTTAAAAAAAAAAACTACTAAACAAGTTTTGAGGTTTCAACTGTGAAAACAGACTGATAATTATGAGATGCTTTTGTTTGTAGCTGTATATATGCTATCAGGAATTACCTGAAAGCCACAAACTGAAAGTTATTACACAAACAACCTCCTTTTTACCAACTCTTGGATTTGGAAATGTTTTAGCCCAAAGAATCAAACTTTTATTGTATTGCCTCAATTTACTCATGATGATAATAATACTAATAAATCTCCAAAAAATAAAATCGATTATTGACTATCTTGTTAAAAGATTCAGAGATGTATATACACCAGAAAAAAATTTTAGCAGATGATGAAAGTTTAATGGAAAGGTAGGCTAAATTTCATTCACTTTATTAGAATAAAATGAGCACACTTTGATATCAAGACATTTCAGAGCCAGAAACTGGATATATAAAAATAAAATTTGATAGCGTACGTAGGTGCAGGTACACAAATTGTAAAAACTCCTAATCATGGCTACACCACTAATATTGTCATTACTCTTTTTGAAACTAGTAACCAACTGGTGAACAATAAAGCTACCCCACGAACATCCACTTAAATGAGAATGATATGTATGACATGTAAACAATGTGTAGTCTTGTACACTCAGGCGTAACATTCCTGTGACATATGGTTTATTGAACCCCAACTATCAAAGTCTATAGGTGTCCATGGTTTATATTTTAATTGTCTATAAAAGCAACTAAATTTTACTAGGATTTGAACTTTACAACCTTTTGACTTCAAAAATCAGCTGTTACAGCAGTGTTAATTAACTGCCTATTTGCAACTCAACAAATATTAGTAACAAAATATATATATATATATATATATATACCAACCTTTGTAAAACTGATTATAAAAGCAAATGTCTATATAGTGTATCTTTTATACCATATTACATATTTCAAATTTCTTCTTAATTTAACTGAAACACATTTACTTTTTATTTTTTTTTTACTTATTGTATTACCCATTAAATATAGAATCACACAACCTTTTTTAAATTACCCCTTTCAATTATCCAGATTTGGCCTTGAAATGTCCATCTGGATAATTGGTGTGCCACTGTATATAAAATTTAACACTTACCACTTCATTTTCAACTTTTAAATTTTCTGGTTTAACTAAGTTAAACTCCTCAATTGTTAGAGATGTGTTTTGATTATTCATAATTTCAAGCAGTTCCTCCTCTTTCAGTAGTACTAAATCTATTATCTGTAATAAAAAACAATAAATAAATGCTACAAAGTAAATGTTTATGATTTATTGCACAATTTATAAAAGTAAAATAAATTGTATATGTAATTCGCATATCATACACAAACAGCGCAGCAACAGTTAAATTATTATTAGTATTAGGTGACTTTACCGTGCCAGGTTTTGTATGGAAAACCTAAGAAATGTTTCTTTTGCTAAATGTTGCCATACAAATCGAAATATTAAAAATGCTGTTACTCACCATATAAATGGGTGTTGAAAACAACACTACCTTACAAGATGATGTTATTTTTTACAAATTGTAAGCTTGTAAAAAATATTAATTTTTTTTATCGCAAAATAAGCATGAAACTAGTGCATGGAACATGGAAATGTCACTTTAGTGTATGAAAAATGTCACACCTAAGCAGGATTTGATATTGATCATGAATATAAATTTATTAATAAGAAGAGAGTTCCATAAGCTACAAAAACAATATAAATCTACTTTAATTAAAAATGAAATTCATAGTGTATGATAAGGAGGGAAAAATAATGTTGACAACTAAATTCATATTAGACTGTGTAGAATTAATATGGAAAGGAAAGAAAGCAATGGTTCTTAATGTTGTCAAAGGGTTATTAAATATATATGTATACCTTTTATTCCCTTAATGTGTATGTTGCAATTTGTTCAAGTAGTTAACAATAAAACTACCCTACCATGGGCCAATTAGATGAGAATGATATGTAAACAATGTGTAATCTTGTACACTCAAATCTCTGCTACAGAGGAATTATTTTTTATCAGTGTTTATTCTACTGGAGGTTTTTAACTCAATTATTGCAATTCATTCAGGAAACACACACGTGCGCACACACATACACATTAAGGAATTTATTAATCTCAATTATAAAAGTAAATTTCTACACATAGAAACTTTTTTTTGTTTTTCCACCATATTTATTTTTTGTTACATTGTACAAATTTACATATATTCCAAATATCTTTCTGGGTCAATCCATTTAATGTGACCCAAGGGTTGACACTAATTCAAAAAAAATTCAAACTCACCCACTTGTTTTCCACATGTCTCAGGACCTTAAAAAAAAAGTCCTTTTTTTTTTATTTAAGCAGTTTACCTGTGGCGGCCATTTTTGTTATGGTACACACATCTATTTTTGTGATTGTAAGGGTTTATGAAAACAATCGTAACTAAAAAACTGTTAGTCCGGAAAGAATGAACCAAAAAGCAATATATTCATATTTTTTCAAGGTGAAAGAATGGACTAGCGGTTATTTACCTATCTCTCTTCTTTCTACGAGAAAATTAGCGATAAATTTGATCTTGAAAAACAGTGAAATTTTACTTTTGGTAATTTATTTTGATGAGGCGAGGATGCCAAACACAGTTTGAATTATTTTTTTACATGTAGGTATTGTTAGTAGTTTTACCACAAATAATATCAATAGTGATATAATACTTAACCCTACATTTTTGAAAACTAATCTTTTTACATGATTTAAGTTTTGGCTTCAAATAATTTTGACGGGCTGGTAATAAAAATTTCAAATTTGCACCGCTTGCAGTGTTTTTATAGATGTTTATGGAAAATAAAATAGTTTCTTGTGTACTGTACTAATAAAAAACTTATAACCTCTCAAAAATCATGAAAAACTTGCTACAAGCAATACAATTTTGACTTAATAAAAGGGATTTCTTGGCGATTTAATATTTTTATACTTAATACTACAGTTGAAATAGACTTGTTTGAACCATTCAATTGCAGTACTCATCTTATAACAGGCGCTTGAATTCATTTTGTCATCAGGAAAATTCATGATGCAACATACTCATTTATGCTTGTTGCATCATTTAGCTTCGCAGTTACAGACTGGTGTGTCTGACATTAGTCAGTGACCTGTTCACGTCTTTACCAAGTGTCGTAAATTTCATTCTGTTTTATAAAGTGTTTATTAAATAAATAAGTTTTCATTATTATATTAGCAAATTTTTAAATTTTTACATTATTTTTCAAGTAAAACAATGGAAGAACAATGTCCCATAGGAATTTATGTGAATGAAGAGTGTCAAAACATTGTACTGGTACAGTGCCAAAAGAACTCATTAAAATTTGTGAATTTACTGATGAAGACAAATCAACTTATTTTTTTACGTGTTAATTCAGATGTCACTAGTGTTTGTAAATATCATGAGAATGTTTTTGTCAACATTCAGTCACCTGCATTGACAGTTCTGTTGCAACCCTTTGAGAACTCATAAAAAACCAGTTAAGAAAACCTTGACAAATAACATTAGAGCAAGCTCTAAAAGAACACATTTTTCCAAATTTAAATTTAGTACCTGGAAAGTCTTTTTCTGTTAACTGCTTCAAAAGTAATTTTTCTCAGCAGAACAAATATCTTTGTTCTGCTGAATAGATCAACAAATAGATCTTTGAATGTAAAAACCAAGAGCAATATATTGCCCCACATCACAAAATTGAACGATTGGATGTTGGTTGTAGCATTTTGGGTGTATCACTTCCATAAAAATTAATTAAAAATTAAGGTATTAGAAGCTACCATAAATATGTTCTTGTGTCAGAAAGCATTGTAAGATGTTACTTTACTTCAGACTAAGCTTTCCACATTAGAGATTTTTATTGCTAACCCCATGAAAGTTATTTAAAGCCAAAATTTTAATTTTTTGTAAAAAAATTAGTTTTTAATATTATTTATGATAAAACTACTAACATATACCTACATATAAAAATAATAATTCATTATGTGCATGCCATCACTGCCTCTTGAAAAAAATGACCAAAAGTGAAATTTCTGTATTTTTCATGTTCAACTTAATTGGTAATTTTCTCACAGAAAGACGAGAGATATGTAAATAAACCACTGAAACAATCTTATACCTTGAGAAAATATGAATAAATTGTTTTTGTTTTATCCTTTCAGGACTAATGGTTTTCTTTAGTTATGAATCTTTTTGTAAGCCCTTACAATCACAAAAAAAAGTGTGCGCACCGTAACAAAAATGGCCACCACAGGTAAAATGCTTAAATAAAACCGTTAGAAATTAGTTATTAAGACTGTATAAACTAAATAACTTTCACTGTGAAGGAATATACGAAATACTCCTGATTTACTAAAAAAAATTTAAAAGAATACTTTTAAGATCCTGAGACATGTGGAACCAAGTGGGTAAGTTTCAATTTTTTTTTTTTGAATTGGTCAAACCATCCTTGGCTCACATCAAATGGATTGACCCATCCCTCATTTTGAAATACATGATGGTAACTAAAATTGGCTGAATCCATTTAGTTAAAAAATAACTGCAGTTTCCAATAACACCTTCATTTATTGTGTGATTTTTTTTAACAGATATACAACAGTTTAAACGCAAGTAGCATCTTTCATGGCGACAACTACACTAATACAGTAATATTGTTGAATGTCATGTACCAAAACTACTTATAAAAAAAAATTAATTTTCGAAGCAGTTCTCTAGTGAAATTATTAAGAATTATTTAAAAAGAAATTGTATGCAATACTCTTTGTCAAAGATTTTTTTAAAAATTTGCTAATAAAAATGACAACAGCAGATCTTATCCATCTTGTACGCTTTTTGAAGTGAGTATGCTAATAAGGGCGCCAATATTATATAACCTTTTCGCTTAAAAATGTGAAAGTGTCTATATTAACGATTTTTCCTTAACTAAAATTACATTTAACTGTAATGATTCCTGCATTATTTTAACTGAGAATGATAATGAAAAGGCCATTTGAGTTAATGATAACTCTTTCATAGGCCCAGAATATAATCATCCTCTTTTAGTAGTGAAGAAACGCTCTGTGTTTTTTGTACAGTTTTTAACTAAGCTCTTCAATCATTCTTTCATATCTTGATGCATTTTATACTGATTTTCGTTGTGCCATTGGTGTAGTTAATATCAAATTACTTATTAAAAAACTTGCTGCGTGTGGATTTTATAATAAATTGTTGTCTTGGATATATCCATTTCGTACAAACAGAATTCCTTATGTTAAAATTGATAATTTTATCTCTAAGCCTATTTATGTTAGATATGGATTAAGACAAGGCATGCATTTGGGTTCTCAAATTTTCCTTGTATTTATAAATTACTGTTTATTCATATGCTATTCGCATTTTTTAATTTTTTGCAGATGATATATGAAATTGTTTAAGCCGATTACAAATCTAGTTGATATTCAATTACTTCCGATCAACTTGAACTGTGAGCAAAAATAGTATTTCTGCTAACTTTAAAAAAATTAATTTCATATTCAATTTGGAAGGTTTGAAAATGTTGATATAATTGTGCAGCTGAATAATATAAAATAATACTGCAATACAAAAGGTCTCTTCTATTAAAGACTTAGCTGTATGTTTTGATAGCAAGTTATCCTTCAATGAATAAACTGGTAATACTGTAAGTCACTAAAAATGATAAATTTTATTAAGAGACTCTACAAATTTTAGGTCATGCATTTATGAAGTACTAAATTAAAATTAATAAACTCTGTTGTATGGTCACCTTTTGCTGACTTGCAATTAAAATTACCTGAAATACCACATAGAATTTTTTTTACATGTGCTGCATATAAAATCAGTGATTCTATGCCAATTTTATGATTCTATTACCAATCATAACTTTATTCATATCTTTAATTTGTTAAAAATACCAAGAATTGAGAGATTTCTGATCAGGACAGATTTAATATTTGCTACTAAAATTTTTAGTAATTATTTTGACTATCCTAATTTATTGCAGTTTTTTAACTTTCATATTAACTACATTGATTGGTATAATTTTCAAAATTTTCATGGTTACATAGATTATCTATTACTATGTCACCTATACTATGTAAAGTACACTTAATACCTTATGAATGATAACTTATGAATGATAATTTTGTTATGTAATTATGTTGGTTTTTTAATATGATTTTGTATTCATGGGTTTCATGCCTGTCTATATCAATTAAATAAATAAATACAATTTAAAATTTAACATACTTACCAAATAGCAATTGTACAGTCTTTGTTTTAGGGTAAAAATAGAAAATTAGGCCACAACAGCAAAGACAATTGCAAAATTCCAGCAAGTACTTTAAAAGATCATTAAACTACCAACAAGCCAAGGTAACAATTCAATTCAAAATCTAGCAACTTGAACTGAAAAATCCAAACAAAATAATTAAATCAAAATATGCAAAATCACCCAGAAATTAAATAACAAGGTAGCAAGGGTTAATTTTACTGCAGCAAATTACAGAAACAATCATGAAAACAACAGATGAAACAGAATGAAATAACGACAAAGGTATTTCCTTCTTACCTTTGACAAACAAAATCCTTTCAAAATATTACTGAATTAAATCAAACACTTAACAACATTACTAAATAGACTCTTCCAAACACCTCTCATAGACAGCTTTCTTATAATTCCTTAATGACTGTTCTTAATGTTTTATAGTGGCTTGAATGAGGTTATATTTGATATCGATTCTTTTGTGATGGCACTATTAAATAATTACTCTGAAGATGAATTTTTAATTAAACTAAAAAAAATATTTTTTCTGCATCCTGATCACCTTGCTATTTCTTATTAATATATTTACCTAACATTATTTCATGTGTTTTATTTAAATAAGTTAAAAAAAAAATAAGACATCATGAAAACTAGAACTAAAGATCTCCCAGTTATAAGATTTGAACACTCACTATACCACTTGGTTCCTGTGACTAAAAATATACAAATAACTTACTTATTTAATAAAAATGTTTAATTAAGTTTACTGCAAAACATCACCAGTTGGAAGCTGCCATTTTGGATTTAATGGAGGAATCCCCAACCAAAAACTATACAAAAAGGTAATAATAAATTCCATTACAAGCTCAACCACCAGCCCACACTCTTGTTATCTAAAAACTTTTTCTAATTTGTATGCCCCATTTTAGAATTATGTGTGTGTGTGTGTATATATATATATATATATAAGGCCAACCTTTGTAGACGCGTTAACCACTAGACCAGACCAGTGGGTTAAAATTAGAACAATTTACATGACTGGTTAAAGTTCACACCAATAATTGATCAACACAAAAAATTCAAACTTAAATTCTATTGATTTATATTTGAATAGCATAACATTACTTACTTAGTCAGATAAACAAAGTAAACTACAAGTACACAATAAAATTACAACGTCTACTACACCTCTTCCTAACAACGCTTTCCCACAAATTGATCAGTGATGCCAACACATGCAATTGTATACTTTAATACATACGACCTCTGGATATAATCTTGGAAAATATATATATATATATACATACGTATAATATTGCACAACATACTTAAAAATAATCTTTCATTCACGGAAAAGTTAAGTGGTTTAATGTAAAAATAAAAAATGTACTGAAATTTTCATAAAATTCTTAGAAGCGATTGTAATTTATTAAAATAAAAAAAAATATTAAGCCAGCATTTAATAATAATAACAATGTTCTCATATACTTGTTAGGAGATGTTTATTGGTCCCAGATATCTTGAAACATGAACATCTTTGTACGCGCATCGCCGACAAAATACAGAATGCATCACCCTAAATCCGAAGTCAAATGTCTAAATATCTCTTAAAGAAAATGATAGAGGCCTCCTCGACCTAAAATCACTTTGTAACACACATTGCTTCAATGAAGTGATATTTTCTCTCCAGATCTGAAACATCATCATTCGACAAAGCAGTAGTTGCATCTGACAAGAGTTACTCCCCTCTAAATCTGAATGTTGACAATTTCTACATAGTATCATTACAACTAGACATAGGATCCAAGCATGGAAATCTAAGGCGCTCCACGGTAGATTTGTCCATTCCCACGAAAATGCTAATAAGGTCGCATAAACGCGTTGGCTGAGGGACGGACTTCTATTTAGAGAAACTGAAGGTTTTTACATGCCATCCAGGATAAGGTCGTTGCGATGAACAATTACAAGCAGTTCATAGAAAATCAGTGATGAGTGCGGGATGTGTCACCAATTATCGGAGATAATTGATCATTTTATAACTGAGTGCGCCAGTCTGGCTGACAAGGAAATCTGCATCACCACGATCTTACATTAAACACTGTTCATCAGGCGTTGGCGTTGAAATTAGGACTCGTAGATGACAGGGATGTCAGGGTGTCCTTGTTATGAATATAAGGCGAGGCCTGTGCTGGAAAATGAGCACTATAGACTGTGTTAGATCTCTCGGTAAATACTGATAAAATTATTGCTGCGAATAGGCCAGACGTGGTTCTCCACAACATTAAAGAAAAGACTGCTCTTCTCATTGATATCTGATCACAATATTATTAAGGCTGAGTAGATAAAATAACTAAGTACAACCCTCTGGCAATAGAGTATAAGGAAATTTACAGACTGAACTCAGTAAAGTCATTACCGTTGTGATAACAGCAACTTGATTGATTAATAAAAATTCGAAGAAGTGGATAGAAAAGGTTGACCTGGATCCTATACTCAACATTCCAAAAGAAAATTGTAAATTTTTTCTTGTATAAAAAAAAGATTAAAAGTTTTGAAGAGCAACTTGTTTGTGTAATATTGCTTTAAATTTGGAAAATACTTATAGAACCTGATGAATTTAGATCTAAATTTACAAATGTCATTACAAATTATGCTGGGTTTTAAAATCCAGCTATCATGAGTGCTTCCAGACCATACGGCTTCGATGCTGGATACTTTGTTGTCCACATTACAATGTTGTCTGGCAAATCCTTTTAGTTTATATAATGAAATATAATTATTTTTTTCTACAATCAACAGCACCAATTACATATGGAATTTTGAATCTAATACTCCACTTTCCTTTGGCTTTAACAATTTCAGTTGCATTTCAGAAAAAAATTGTCCATCAATTTTCCTTAAAAACTGCTTTTTCGAGAACATAATTGAATGCTTTTGTATCAGCTCTTCTGTATGAAATCCTTGCTAACACCATTCTGAAATCCTGGATATGATTAATGTCTGAGAAAAACTTCAGTTTTTTGTTGCATGCTTAAAGTAACTCTTCTAGTTTCATTTGTTTCAGGTAAAAATATATTGTCAAAAACTCAACAGATTCTTTCACAAACACAAATTTTCTTGTACTGATCACCACTGATTGTTCTTACACCACACACTGTTTTTACAGTACAAATGCTCATAAATGCAGCCATTTTATTAAACTGTAAATGTTTTTAGTACGGTTACTGCTAACAATCAACGAGCTAGTAATAACTGATAAATTTAAGTAAATGAAACGTATTATTCCCCCAAATTTCAGTATTTACTTAGTAGTATCGGTAAATAGTATTTCAATAAATACTGATAAAATTAACTGAAGTAGTAATTGCTTTTTTATTCACAAATACTAAATAATTTACTAAAAATATAGCTAGTAATTACTGGTTTTTATTCCCTTTCCTCAATGTGATAATTAACATTTTCTGCTATTATTTTTATTAATTTTTATCTTCCGTGAAAAGAATGACTGTTCTAGGATAACCTCAGTCCAACTACTTCCACTACTCGCTCACCTTGTATTCATCCTCTTAATAAAAATTTTTTTTACAAAATTATTAAAAAATTATAACGTAAAAAATTTACATTTATTGGTACCTTTTTTTTATTGCAGGCCATATTGTCTCAGAGGTAGCTGTAACCCAAATCACAGTTAAAAAGTTAATCTTCTCCTATCTTGACCTAATCAACCCTAAAATTAATGTGGAAATGTTAGCAGTTTACTTTGTAGCAACACAAATTTTCACCATCCTTTCATGGATTACCAACCCCATGTCCTTGAGGAACATGGATTAATTTTTAAGCTGTCTTTTACATACACAGCCTTATGATTTCATTCTTTATTTACCCTTAGCTGAATTGTAAGATGGAGCACTGAATATGAATATAGGAGGAGAAAAGATTATGAAGGTAGAAGAATTTTGTAATTTGGGAAGTAGAATTACTAAAGATGGACGAATCAGGAGCGATATAAAATGCAGAATAGCAAAAGCGAAACGAGCCTTTCAGTAAGAAATATAATTTGTTTACATCAAAAATTAATTTAAATGTCAGGAAAAGATTTTTGAAAGTATATGTTTGGAGTGTCGCTTTATATGGAAGTGAAACTTGGGCGATCGGAGTATCTGAGAAGAAAAGATTAGAAGCTTTTGAAATGCGGTGCTATAGTAGAATGTTAAAAATCAGATGGGTGGATAAAATGACAACTGAAGAGGTATTGCGGCAAATAGATGAAGAAAGAAGCGTTTGGAAAAATATAGTTAAAAGAAGAGACAGACTTATAGGCCACATACGAAGGCATCCTGGAATAGTCGCTTTAATATTGGAAGGACAGGTAGAAGGAAAAAATTGTGTAGGAAGGCCACGTTTGGAATATGTAAAACAGATTGTTAGGGATGTAGGATGTAGAGGGTATACTGAAATAAACGACTAGCACTAGATAGGGAATCTTGGAGAGCTGCATCAAACCAGTCAAATGACTGAAGACAAAATAAAATTATGAGCAGCTTGCACTCAAATTCACTTCCATTTCATTATCACTCTTTTTTTAAAACCAGGAAAGGCAGTTCATCAACTTTAATATCCAGTCTCCTCCCAACTGTATTAAATCTCTGAATATTTTCTATTGTCTTATATCACTTTGTATATTGATGAAACAGGATCCATTCCAGTTTGGCTTTTAATGTTCTATGATAGAATAACTACTTCAGGGAAGATGCTTTTAAAAAGATGATAAAAAGAATTATGTGTTATCCTCAATGACAGTTCTGCATTTGACAAGGTCATAACAGCCTACTGAGGAAATTAAAATAAATACTTCCACATTACTACAACTTGATTCTCATAGAACAATCCTTTATAGTATGTGTATATATATTATCTCATGGGTATGCTACTAAACTGACAAAGTCAACAAAATTTGAAAATGTGCCTAACTGTTCTAAAAATATGATATCTGTTTAAAAAAATAATTGACCACGTCAATATTTGTTGTAAACCAATATCGAAATGACAAAGTATCAGGACACATAATCAGAATAGATAGAATTGATTAACTCCACGTAGTCATTTTTATGTGTTAGCAAATTTCTTTAATAACAATTAACAACTAAATGTGACCATCTTCTTTCTTTTTCCTGTTTAGCCTCCAGGAATTACCGTTCAGGTATTACTTCAGAAGATGATATGTATGAGTGTAGTCTTGTACAGTCTCAGTTCAACCATTACTGATATGTGTGGTTAATTGAAACCCAACCACCAAACACCGGTATCCACGATCTAGTATTCAAATTCCTATAAAAGAACTGCATTTACTAAGACTTCAACTTCCAGACCAGCTTAAACAGTGAAACTATATTACAGCAGATTTCACCTGTCCATCAGATAATTTCTAGCAATTATAAGGTTATAATATAACTAGAAAAGGGGAGTCCCCTTCTATAAAATTTTCTTTCATCTGATTTCCACTTATTTTTTTTAAATTATCAACCACTAACATACCCAAATCAATATGTTTTTCTCAACTAAATTAAATTTGTTAACTCATGAATGAAAAGTTTTCACTTCAATTCCTAGTCTTGAAAGAAGTGACTGGACTTCTTCAAATAAGCTTGCATATGTCTCTTGCTTGCATCTTACATCTAGTAATTCTACATAATCCATATTTCTTGATTAAATATTAGTAAAAAAAAATAAATTATACGTGTGTTGTAATAACATTGTTACAAGTAAAATAGTACCCTACAATGGTAGGGTTTTTTTTTACGCGATAGTTTTTAATACTCGAGATGAAATATCAGAATAAAACAAACTACTAATCTAATGAAACTCGGGTTTATATTTTAAACTACATATTTATAACTATGAATAATGATTTAGTAATATTTGTACAAGATAAATAAGAAACAATGAAGAACCTTGTGATTCTGACAAAAAAAAAAACAGTTTATATTTTATCATCATTATATACATTCATAATTAAAAGATGTTCTGATGGGGCTTGTGACTGAAGGTAAAAAGTAATTTGAATTAACAAAATTAAGCGTTAATTAATGAAGAATATGACAGGACTTAAAAATTGTGTAACTCGCATAACTGCAATGCATCAATGATCACTGTTTTAGACAGCAGTTAAAATATTATTGGCTTTGTGAGTTGTAATGCTAAATTTGCAAACGCAATAAAAATATTTTTTCTATGAAAAAGGCCACAAGATATGGGTCTGCATAACAAGTATCACTGATAATGTTATTAATGAAGCTGATATTCTTAGTAAATGAATAAAATTTTATAGCTATGAAATAGTTTACTAACAGAATTATTGTAATTCTAACACATCTGAAATTTTAGTTGAAGTTGAGCAAACAAAAAATTTGTAATTTAGATTTTAAATTCACACAACATAATATGCAAGATGTAACAGAATCTGATACTGTAATAAGCCATCAATACTTAAACTTGAATTCAGTACTGATAAGGAATTCATAGAATGATAATGTAAATACTTGAGGGTGACATTTGTTAGGCTAGGATCAACAACAAAATTTATTCACTTAAACAATATATGAATAATAGTTCTAAATCCATTGCTATATTGTCAGTAAATG
This sequence comes from Lycorma delicatula, assembly GCF_047948215.1. Lineage (NCBI taxonomy): Eukaryota > Metazoa > Arthropoda > Insecta > Hemiptera > Fulgoridae > Lycorma > Lycorma delicatula. The sequence continues at coordinate 1,234,860 of NC_134458.1, forward strand.
TGGAATGTATTAATATGTATGACCGATTGAAGTATTTTTCAATTACATCATTTCTGGTGTTATCATAACATTGCTTAGTAAGAATATACTTATGTAGTTTAATATGTATTAGTGATATTTTCAGAAAAAAACTTTAAGTGAGAGGGATCACTCATTTGTATAAAAAAATAATATAACTAAAAAAAATCTACTTATGCCAGTTGATAGTTGGAGAATGTCCTTCATCACCGTTTCTATTGTAGCGTAAATTCTTTGTCTTCAGCTATTCACTCCATACTAGACAATGATTATAGTACCATCTAAGTTGGAGAATTAAATTGTAACAATTCTCTTACAATTGTAGATATTATAAATAGTTAAAAAATTAATGGAATAAGAATTTTGATTCCTATCTCAACAGAACCTTACTTTCTGCATTGAAATCAACAGTTCTTAATATTTTGTAAAAATTTTATTGATTAATAATTTTGCTTTTAATACAATTATGTTTTATATCTATAACAATTATACTATAATTGTTTACATCTATTACACGTGCTTAAAACAAGTAAATCATAGAAATCTGGTGCTACTTTTCTAGTTATAAGTTATAACTTTAGCAAGTAACGTGAGTAGTAATGTGTTATATTGACTATAAAGTGTTTACTTATAGCTTAATTTAGTAGATAATATTATTTTCAGAAATAATGTGAAGTTATAAACTGGTAGAAACTATTGATCAATAATTAATAGGATAAATAAGTTAGTTTAACAAGCACATGGCTAACCTTAAAATCGCCACGTGGTCAAGAACTTCCTAGTACATAAAGGTCTGCCACCTAGTTGCTTTTTTACCAAGCAAATGGATCTGAAGCCTTCTTCAATCTCTTTGATCTGGCAGCAGATTCAAACCGATCGAAGTGGGACTTAGAAACTTTTCTAAGTCTCACGAGGGATTTTCATAGGGAAACAGAAGTTTCCCTATTATGTAGATGCTAGGCTCTCGGCCCCAAAATCCTTAGGGTTTCAGGCCAGATCCTCAAGGTAGTTCCACCCCACTTTCCCATTTTCGCGGGCGATACCCCATCCCCCCCAAAAAATTATTTTTTCATCACTATCACCCCGCATCAAAATTTTTGCACTTTCATGCAATGTGTCTACAGACTCGCTAAGAAGTGTAGAACATTTTGACAGTTTAAGATCTCTGTAATAACAAAATGGAATAGGATAACTTATCAAACATATTGACGTGGAGGCCACACCTGCGAAGATCAGTACAGATGCAACGATGCCTGATCCTACATCTGACAGGCTGCCTGTCAGGTTGTTAGGGTGGATGTTGTAAACTGCCCTCAGCGATGTTACAGCTGCCTTGAAGTTTGGCGTGTCTCAAGGAACTGCAAGAGTGCAGACAGGTCAGCTGCATGGTTTAACTGTGGAGCAGCTGGAACCCAGGCGGCAGACTGCAGCAGCATGCCAAAATGCCTTTCATGTAACGTCAAGGGGCATTGGACTGGCAGCGTAACATCCCCAAAGTGGTGAACAAATAAAGTAAAGGAGAACCGGAGGAGGAATGGACAGCAATCGACAAGCAGATGAAAGTAGTTCAACTAAACATGAACCACTGTGTGCTGGCACAGGATATGCTTGCCAGACACATAGTGGAGATGGACATGGACATAGCCGTAGTTTCAGAGCCATATGCACTGCAACGCCGTCCGAACTGGATTCTATCTGAGGATGGAGGTGCGGCACTGTGGACGTGTGTCTCGTCCTACGCAGGACGTACATTAGGGAGTTGGCTTCATGAGGGCGAGAGTGTTTACTGCATGTGCTATCTCTCCTCCAACATCTGCTGCCCACGTAGCAGAACAGGCCGGTGACTGGAGTGGTTCATTCAGCCCTGTTGTATGGTGTAAAACTGTGGTTGGGAGTTTTATGATATGCAAAATATAGAGGAAAAATTGAGTTTGTCAATAGGAGGTGTTGCCTTCAGGTAATATCGGCTTATATAACGGTCTCAAAGGAAGCAGTGGAGGTCCTACCTGGACTCCCGCTCATAGATCTCATCATTATGCAGTGCTGTAGGATAAAGGAACTGGGCACGCTGCCTACAGATGAAAAGAAACATCAGACCCAGGAAATGCAGGGCGAGATGACACAAATGCGGCAGGAGCGATGGAATCGGACCACGAATGGCAGGTGGCACACCAACATATAGGAGACATCAAGGGGTGGTGTTGTAGAGGGCATGGCTTGCTAGGATATGAACTAACACCGTTCCTGGCAGATCATGGAGGCTTCCGATCAAACCTACATCGATTTACTGACCGCAATGACAACTGCCAGGATTGGGGAAAAGAAGGAAAATATACATGTTTTCTTTGTATGCCCTAGATTTGCTGATGCGTGAAATAAGATGCTGGACAGACTAAACTGAACATGTATGTTTCACCCTGACGAAACACAAAGGATGCTTCTGTAGGACAAGACATTGGAGGGTGGTGGAAGACTACACCAAAACTGTCATGCGAATGTTACATGTTTATGACGAGACCCGAAATAGAGCACGACACCAGAGGGCATGTGTGAGGACAGGCTCTCGGCTGAGTGCTTTGTCCTGATTTTTTCATGTATGTTTGCTATTTTTACTTTCATATATTTTGTATGTACATGCATGCAATCTTTTCATAGTAGCAATATTTTATTATGATCTTGCTGTGCTTTCTTTTATTAGGTTGAGATGTCTCCTGTATAATTTTGATATCTCTGTTGCATATATGATTGATATGTTCCTTTGCCTCCTCTATGAATCATGAGACCTTGCCGTTGGTGAGGGGGCTTGAGTGCTCAGGGATACAGAGTAGCTGGACCGAAGGTGCAACCATATCGGAGAGGTATCTGTTGAGAGCCAGACTAAGGAATGATTCCTGAAAGAGGGCAGCAGCTCTTTCAGTAGTTGTTAGGGGCGTGAGTCAGGACGACTTAAACGGACGTATCAACAACACTCAATCCTCTGAGTACTACGCAGCTGAAAGCAATGGAAAACTACAGCTGTTTTTTTTTTTCCAAGAAAATGTGGCTCTGCATTTTCAAAAGCAATAATGGAGGCGCCTTCCTTGGTAAAATATTCCGGAGGTAAAATAGTCCCCCGTTCGGATCTCCGGGTGGGGACTACTAAGGAAGGGGTCACCAGAAAAGTAAAAAATAACATTCTACGAGTCGGAGCGTGGAATGTTAGAAGCTTAAAAAAGGTTGGTAGGCTAGAGAATTTAAAAAGGGAAATGGATAGGGTAAACGTGGATATAGTAGGAATTAGTGAGGTTCGGTGGGAAGAGGAAGGCGACTTTTGGTCAGGTGACTTTAGAGTAATTAACTCAGCGTCAAATAATGGGCAGGCAGGAGTAGGTTTCGAGATGAACAAGAAAATAGGGAGGAGAGTGGAGTATTTCAAAACGCATAGCGATAGAGTCATTGTAATAAGGATAAATTCAAAACCTAAACCGACAACGATTGTTAATGTCTATATGCCTACAAGCGCCCATGATGATGATGAGGTAGAATGTGTATACGAAGAGATTGATGAAGCAATTAAACACATAAAAGGAGATGAAAATTTAATAATAGTTGGAGATTGGAATGCAAGCATTGGAAAAGGCAAGGAAGGAAATATAGTGGGTGAATACGGGCTGGGCAAAAGGAATGAAAGAGGGGACCGACTTATAGAGTTTTGCACGAAGTATAATTTAGTAATTGCCAACACCCAATTTAAAAATCATAATAGAAGAATATACACTTGGAAAAAGCCAGGCGATACTGCAAGGTATCAGATAGATTATATCATGGTTAAGCAAAGATTTAGAAATCAACTCGTTGACTGCAAAACTTACCCTGGAGCAGACATTGATAGCGACCATAATTTGGTGATAATGAAATGTAGATTGGGGTTTAAAAACCTGAAGAAAAGGTGTCAGATGAATCGGTGGAATTTAGAGAAGCTTGAGGAAGAGGAGCTACAGAAGATTTTTAAGGAGGACATCGCTAGAGGTCTGAGTAAAAAAGATAAGATAGAAAATGTAGAAGAAGAATGGGAGAATGTTAAAAAGGAAATTCTTAAATCAGCAGAAGCGAACTTAGGCGGAATAAAGAGAACCGGTAGAAAACCTTGGGTTTCAGACGATATATTGCAGCTGCTGGATGAACGTAGAAAATATAAGAATGCTAGTGATGAAGAAAGTAAAAGGAACTATCGGCAATTAAGAAATGCTATAAACAGGAAGTGCAAACTGGCGAAAGAAGAGTGGATTAAAGAAAAGTGTTCAGAAGTGGAAAGAGAAATGAACATTGGTAAAATAGACGGAGCATACAGGAAAGTTAAGGAAAATTTTGGGGTACATAAATTAAAATCTAATAATGTGTTAAACAAAGATGGTACACCTATATATAATACGAAACGTAAAGTCGATAGATGGGTGGAATATATTGAAGAGTTATACGGAGGAAATGAATTAGAAAATGGTGTTATAGAGGAAGAAGAGGAAGTTGAGGAGGATGAAATGGGAGAAACAATACTGAGATCTGAATTTAAGAGAGCATTAAAAGATTTAAATGGCAGAAAGGCTCCTGGAATAGACGGAATACCTGTAGAATTACTGCGCAGTGCAGGGGAGGAGGTGATTGATAGATTATACAAACTGGTGTGTAATATTTATGAAAAAGGGGAATTTCCGTCAGACTTCAAAAAAAGTGTTATAGTAATGATACCAAAGAAAGCAGGGGCAGATAAGTGTGAAGAATACAGAACAATTAGTTTAATTAGTCATGCATCAAAAATCTTAACTAGAATTCTATACAGAAGAATTGAGAGGAGAGTGGAGGAAGTGTTAGGAGAAGACCAATTTGGTTTCAGGAAAAGTATAGGGACAAGGGAAGCAATTTTAGACCTCAGATTAATAGTAGACGGAAGATTAAAGAAAAACAAACCAACATACTTGGCGTTTATAGACCTAGAAAAGGCATTCGATAACGTAGACTGGAATAAAATGTTCAGCATTTTAAAAAAATTACGATTCAAATACAGAGATAGAAGAACAATTGCTAACATGTACAGGAACCAAACAGCAACAGTAGCAATTGAAGAACATAGGAAAGAAGCCATAATAAGAAAGGGAGTCCGACAAGGATGTTCCCTATCTCCGTTACTTTTTAATCTTTACATGGAACTAACAGTTAATGATGTTAAAGAACAATTTAAATTCGGAGTAACAGTACAAGGTGAAAAGATAAAGATGCTACGATTTGCTGATGATATAGTAATTCTAGCCGAGAATAAAAAGGATTTAGAAGAAACAATGAACGGCATAGATGAAGTCCTACGCAAGAACTATCGCATGAAAATAAACAAGAACAAAACAAAAGTAATGAAATGTAGTAGAAATAACAAAGATGGACCGCTGAATGTGAAAATAGAAGGAGAAAAGATTATGGAGGTAGAAGAATTTTGTTATTTGGGAAGTAAAATTACTAAAGATGGACGAAGCAGGAGCGATATAAAATGCCGAATAGCACAAGCTAAACGAGCCTTCAGTAAGAAATATAATTTGTTTACATCAAAAATTAATTTAAATGTCAGGAAAAGATTTTTGAAAGTATATGTTTGGAGTGTCGCTTTATATGGAAGTGAAACTTGGACAATCGGAGTATCTGAAAAGAAAAGATTAGAAGCTTTTGAAATGTGGTGCTATAGGAGAATGTTAAAAATCAGATGGGTGGATAAAGTGACAAATGAAGAGGTATTGCGGCAAATAGATGAAGAAAGAAGCATTTGGAAAAATATAGTAAAGAAGAGACCACATACTAGGCCATACCACAATATAGGCCACATACTAAGGCATCCTGGAATAGTCGCTTTAATATTGGAAGGACAGGTAGAAGGGAAAAATTGTGTAGGCAGGCCACGTTTGGAGTATGTAAAACAAATTGTTGGGGATGTAGGATGTAGAGGGTATACTGAAATGAAACGACTAGCACTAGATAGGGAATCTTGGAGAGCTGCATCAAACCAGTCAAATGACTGAAGACAAAAAAAAAAAAAAAATTAGTGCATAGAGAATATTCTTCTGAACGTTTTGGTGTTTTTGTATTAAAAATAGGCTTGAGTGAGTAGATATAGAATTTATAATAGTTTTTAACAGAAATATAATGTTTGAAGCTAGCAATATTGATAACAGGGAATGACTTCTTTGTTTGGTTATATGTGTGTTCTCGTGTGAGGTTGTGTTAGTTGCTGGTCCAGCTGCTGCTACTGGCGCAGAGCGGATCAGCCTTTTTTAAATAACATAAATTAACCGACAATGGACTGCTTCTAGCAGGAGAGAGTTGGCTGAGAGAGAGTTGCAGTGTGCAGCTGCCCGGCGCACCAATTTTGGTCCACTCTGTGCCAATAGCGGCTAACATAAAAATGTGAGCACGTATGACAAACAAACCCAAGCACTATCCTTTTTATGAGAAAGATAGAAATATAACATTTTGTACTATTGTTTACTTCAAGATCATATACAGAAAAATACTGGAACGTATTTAAACAAATGGTTATATTTTAAAATGTCAATGTTTTATGTTATCTGGAAAAAAAATCAGAACTTTCAACTGGACAGTGTTATCATCATTAAAATATATAAAAAAAGTAAAGATCTCAGATTAGACCGCTAAGATGTAACTTTTAAATCTGTCACATCTGATTAACTCAGTTATATTTTTCACACAATAAGAAATGTACTGACCTGAATTCTCTTCAAGAAACAGACCCAAAAAACCATACAGGTGAGACATCATAAGTGCCAAGAGAGGTCATCTTTTCTAGTAAAATATTAATAATACTGCAATAAAATGTAGCACACCTTTACACCAAAAAAAACCTTAAGGATTATGTTGCATGCATTTCGAAAAGTATAATGTTGGAGAATTGAAGAAATGCTGTGATCATATAGAGATCAAGGAAAATATTAAGTTGAGAGTAAATGAAATTAATAAGATCAATTATCAACCAAATTGATAATAAGAATCCAAATTCAGCATTAGACAACAATAACAACAGTTCTAATGGACAACACAGTAATTACTCTATTAATGATCATTGCAAACCATTAAAGGGAAAAGAATATAATGTTATAACGGAAGTATAAAATATAATAATTTTGTTAATTTTGAACATCGATAATGAAATATTTTCAGTAATAGATGCACACTAAGATCACTACTTGTGTCATCACTCTCTTTCAAGTTTACATGCAATCTGACAGCAACCCATCAAAACAAATCAATAATATTAAAAAACAATCTTAAATTATTTCTAGCCATGTACAGATAAACTTGGTTAGTAGTTAAAGAATTATCTGACAAATCAGTACGGAAACTCCCAGAAAATGGTTCTATATAATAAAAAAAACTACTTTTTAATTTACAATAATTTTCCCAAACTTTTCTAATGAATTATATTGAAAAATAAAAATGCACTGACAGATATTATCTAAAATAATGAGTAAGTAATATTTCAGACGTTTTTCTGTGCAATAAAATTGGAAAAATTTATTATTTATTTTCTTATTCTATTTCAGTGAATAGATAAATCCCGACTGAATCTTAGTCACCTTCAAGAAAATTCCTACTGTATAAATAATTGTATTTAGCTACTAGAATAACTGCTGCGCATTAGGATGCCCATACCTATCCATGCCCATCGTCTATCCATATGTTTATAACAATATGCCTAAGTTTATAACAATGACATACCATTAAATGTAGAAAAATGAGATTTTTATAAATGAAACAACCTCATAGTAATCTACTTTTTTATGTGAGGCCACCGCATTTAAACCCCCATGGCTGGGACACTAAAAAATTTAAACGGAAAACTTAAGACTATGCAGATTCACAATGTAGGTCGGGCAAAGAGGGTAGCTTTAATTTAGTTTTAATTATCTAACTGGTACAGGATAAATGCATCTGGTCATAATATAATACAACAAACTGTTCTTACGAAAAGGATTCATGTACATTTTAAATATAAAAGCAATCTGTTTTTTGTAGAACTTTATTTGATTAAAAAAATAAATAACTTTGAATGTACATATGAAAATTAATCAAAAACATAATTTTTAAATAATAAGAGTATATAAATATAGTTTAATCCACTTAAATATTTAAGTGGAAGATTAAGTTTTCATTTCACATACATATTGTAAAATCAGACTATATAATTCTGAAATCTTTTAATTTATGAACAAAATATTATTTCTTAACATCACATAATAATCGCAATTTATATATTATAAACATTTCTAAAACTGAAATATAATAAACTAATTTTTTTATTACAATAAAATACTCTATTTGATAAAGATATTTATTTTATAAAAAATTGAATACATATAAAATATCTTAATGAACTGATGATCTGTAGGACCGTGAATCTATATTTTGTGAATATGATAGCGATAGTGAATGTGACATAGAAAGTCTTGACAATGTATGTGAAATTAAAAACAAAAACACGATGAATGTATCCGATGAATTGTTGAAGAGGAAATTAGACGAAAGTCTGTTTATAAAAAAAATTGTTATAAATTGAGTACTGAACTTATTAGTTCAAGAACTTAGGTTATTAGGACTCATCTTTCTCAAATAAAAGAAACTGCTAAAAACTTGAATCTCTATTAATTCAATTTATTATTGGGAATTACTGTTTAGTGATGAAATGTTATACATTATATTAGAACATAAAATTATTAAATTATCACTAAAACTAATGCTCTGCAACTTCCTTTGTTAATTACACTCATAATATTGAATTAAAAGCTTTAATGGACTACTGTATTTATTTGGTATATTTAATTCTAGTAAAGAAGATGTGAGGAATCTACAGAAAGTGATGGAACTGGAAGTGTTATATTCAGGGAAACCGTGTCCCTTCAGCGGTTTGTATTTCTGTTAGTTTTAACGGCACTAAAGTACACTCCAGTATACAAGATGGTGACAAAACTGCTCATATTTTCAAATTATTTAAAATGTTAATCTCAAATTGCAGGTCGAATTATTCTCCCTCCAAGTATCTAATTGTAGAAAAGATGCTTGTCAGTTTTCAGGATCTATGCACCTTTTGAATGTTCATGAAAAATAAGCCCTGAAAATATGGACACATATTTTAAGAAAATCACTCTCCTTAACTCATATGAGACGTTGACTTGAAGAATCCAGACTTTCAACATCTCTGACTTTATTATTAGAAATGTATTAAAAATTAAAAAAGGAAAAATCAAACATGAATTGCTACAGAAAAAACACAGGCGATGTCATATGTGCCCATCAATCAATGACAACAAACATCTCAACGTCTGTAGTGAGTGTGAGACCATGTATGCAACTACAAATAACATCAGAAGAAATAGTTGCCAAAAATGAAGATCTTGAATAAAATTAATACTTTTTTTCTTCATTTAAAATTTTTCAATACATATTTGTCTCCAGTTAGTTTTGAAATATCACAATTTATTGTTACAAATACATTTCATTCAAGAATCAGACATTTTCAAATTTCATGATACATAGAAGATTTTTCGATTATTTAATTTTTTAATTACTTTGTTTATTTTATAATACAGGTAAAAAACTTTCATTAGTAGTCGGTAATTAGAAAAAAAAAATCATTAAAAATGTTAATCTTTTTATCAAAAAACACGTTAGTAATTTTCATACATATATCACATATTTAGATCAAATTAGTTTTATTAATTTATATATATTCTAAACATTATGTTGAATATTTTATTTCTTAAATGCAATGATAGATATTTGAAATAATGTATATTAAGTAGTAATATGATGTTTTACATGCTACAATCAGGTAATCTAATTAAATTTTATATAAAACCACTAAAAAGCCACCTTTGTATGTTTTTGCATTGCAAATACGGTCAATAATTTTGTCAACCAAAAAAACAAATTTAATATTGTGAGAATTTCAATTTTTGGGTCAGCTGTGAACCGACAATAGCATTAATATAATAATAGCAGTAAAGAGTTAAAGTGGTACAGAAGTAGATCGAATTTCAAAGTATGGTAAGAGACCTGGCATCTCAAGTCTCTGCCCTCTATTGTTTAACTTTGCAGCTCCTATACTTTTCAAAACTATTTTCTATTGTGAATAGAATATATTTGAGAATATAATAGGAATATTAACAACGATTTGAGACATGTATTTCAAAATGTTAGTTTCTGTTTATATTCAAGGTTATGAGCACTTTTAACCATTTTAGTGTGTAAAACAAAGAGGAAAATAACTCACAACAAGCAGATAAGATAAGAAATTTTTTTAAAGAAATTGACACATGAAAGAGGCAGTCATTCTTTTACATGTTGATAAAAAATTAAAAATGAAGTTTTTGAGGTCAATAATGACAACAGGTTCAGGAATCCTCCTATTTGTTTTTAATATGCGAGTAAACTTAAATACAAAATCAGAATGAGGTTTTAAATTCATGCAAGATCAACGTTATTTGTGAAAATGAATTTGAGAAAAACACATGTAATGTGTGATTTGTATAAGTCTCACTTGGAACTTCACAAATGTTTTTTCTGTACAACCTTTTCGGAAATGGTAGAATTTCTCAGCACAAACCAAGTTATCTGACTGGCATAATACGTGGTTCTGGGGTTAATATATTCATCATCACGTGCATATTATACTCTAGAGTAATACATAAATCTAAACTCTTTTTAGGTCGTCTGTAGCCTTGGAGTTTTAATGTAGCCTGTAGTCAGTGGTAATGATTCAGTTTTCATCTAGATGTCTTGGATTCAAATCCCGGTCAGGAATCGTTTTTTTCACAAATACCATGGCTACAAAACTGCCATTTTACTTAATCCTCTGATGCAATACCTAATAGTGGCAGTGCTACTACAGTGGTAATAAAATTATTAAAAATGTACTTTGTAGCTATAAAAGCCAAACGTTAATTTTTTGTTTACCTACCATAAAACTGTTCAAGTTTCGACTTCAGATAATTTCTTCAATAATTATCTCTTACACCAACGACCACAATTCAACATTGTGGTCTAGGTATTGTTCAAAATACCTAGACTGATTGGTTTTCCTTATCTTTACGTGGATAAAATTTGTTATAGTTGTTTTAAATTATGCACACTTGAAAAAATTATATTCATTTTTTCCCATAATATATTTTCTTACTATAAGATTTTTAAAGGTCATAACAATTCTCTAGTATGGATACTAAGATATCTTTTTGAACTATAACTCATTGAAAGATTTTCGACAAAGGTTACAAACAGAAATTTTTCTAATTAGTTATGAATATTAAGATGTAATTTTAAATTGCTTTTGCGATTAAATGACTTTTGACAAGAGTTACAAATATAATTCTTCTCTTTTGTATGAATATTAAGATGTAATTTTAAATATCTTTTGCGATTAAATGACTTTTGACAAAAGTTACAAATATAATTCTTATCTTTTGTATGAATATTAGGATGTGTTTTTAAACTGGTTTTGTGATTAAATGACTTCTGACAAAAGTTACAAATATAATTCTTCTCTTTTGTATGAATATTAAGATGTCTTTCTAAATTGCTTCTGCGATTAAATGACTTTTGACACAAGTTACAAATATAATTCTTATCTTTTGTATGAATATTAAGATGTAATTTTAAACTGTCTTTGCGATTAAATGACTTTTGACAAAAATTACAAATATAATTCTTCTCTTTTGTATGAATATTAAGATGCATTTTTAAATTTCTTTTGTAATTAAATGACTTTTGACAAAAGTTACAAATATAATTCTTCTCTTTTGTATGAATATTAAGATGCATTTTTAAATTTCTTTTGTAATTAAATGACTTTTGACAAAAGTTACAAATATAATTCTTCTCTTTTGTATGAATATTAAGATGCATTTTTAAACTGCTTTTGTGATTAAATGACTTTTGACAAAAGTTGCAAATATAATTTTTGTCTTTAGTATGAATATTAAGATGTAATTTTAAATTGCTTTTGCAATTAAATGACTTTTGACAAAAGTTACAAATATAATTCTTCTCTTTTGTATGAATATTAAGATGTGTTTTTAAACTGGTTTTGCAATTAAATGACTTTTGACAAAAGTTACAAATATAATTCTTCTCTTTTGTATGAATATTAAGATGTATTATTAAATTTCTTTTGCGATTAAATGACTTTTGACAAAAGTTACAAACAGAATTTTTCTCTTCTTTGTGCGTAATAAGTTGTGTTTTTAACTTATTTTCAAGAATAAGAGACTTTTGACAAGAGTAAGAATTATTTTCTTTCTCTTTAGCATGAAAGTTAATGTCCCTCTTTAAATAACATTTACATCTGAATCTTTCATTGCAATATTCACAAACCAATTTCTTTCCTTTCTGCTGAGGTAACTCATTTTCACTACTTATATCCTTGACTAAATTTTCTGTTCTTACATCGCCATTCGCACAATTACATTCACTGGATTTTTGTTTTATAATTCTATCATATACCGAATTATTTACACATCTCTTACAATTCTTAGTACTTGTAGTGATGGTTAATTTATCAATAATAACCTGTAAAATTAAAACAATCGTTAAAAAGTAATTATGAATTCATGTAAAATTATTTCCATTAAAATAACATTATTCTATTTTGCAAAATATGGATAAAAAACTGAATATCTTAAACATATATTCAAAATAAACATCGTTTGGAATATTATTTAATGATTCACAAGTAAAGTTTAACGTAATAACAAACTTTACTTATCCTATTGCATATCTATACACATAGCTGAAACTTTACAGATTGTCTGGGCTAAAGGTATCCAAAATAAATGGCCTATATTTAGGAAATCAGTCCTAACTTCTTAGTAGACTCAAATGATAGCATAAATCTCCAAGAATTGTTCAGTGTACTTTCAATATTCAGTAGAATATGCATATGATGTGCAGACAGGCTGACTCCAATGCGATTGTAGTCCATCAATATGTGGATCCCACAAAAACCATTCAGTGCATGCTTTAGTTAATGGAGTTTCAATCATGTACACATGTTTAACAGCTTGTACAAACTGAATGGAATATCAATTCTTTTACGTCAAAGTTTAACGTCCTCAAAGGTATGACTTTAAGAGACAGAAATCATCAAAGGTTACAGTTGTGATGAGGCTATGGATCAAGTAAGCGACGCATTCACTGCCCATCCCATTAACTTTATTAGGCGACCTGGTTATGGACTGCAAATATCTCTTTCTACTGTTCACAACATTACCATATGCACTCAGTTTGCAAGAATACAAGTTACAACTCTTATTTATAGTTAGATATCTTATTTAGTGGTGAGACAACTTTTCATATGTGCAGGATAGTTAAAGACACTCTGTCAAATTTAATGTACTTCATGCAGTAAAAATAAAATAAATAGAATAAATTTACGCTATGTAACCTGGAAAGCCAATTTACATTACTGAGTGGATTTAAATCACACTATTTATAAAAATTATGATTATTCCTTTTTTTTAATATAAAAATGTGCTGCCATCTGTTGCTGCTTTTATAAGTGTCATCTTCATATTCTGTCTGAAAGTTGATCAAGTAGGAATCTTTTGTATTTATGTTTAAATACCTGAAAAATGTCTAAACTTTACCTAGTATTATTTAAATTAAATTTCTTGATATTTTCACTACATAGAAATTTTAATATTAAAATTAACTATTTACAATATTTTAATTTTTTATTATGTTTGATATGTAATTTTATATAAATATATTATATACAGCTGATGATGCAGGATCCTGCAAAGGTGCTTTTGGAATAGAAAATAAAGTAAGTGTCATTTCATTTACTTTATAATTCTGTACTTGGGTTGTTCAAGTTGATTTTTTTATTATAAAAATACAACATATATATATATGATCAAACTGGAAAACATGATTTATAATGTATATTTTTATAATAAATAAAATAAAAATATATAATTTTTTGAATTCTTCTAAATTAGCATCCTCTTTTAACAATATATTAAATACATTTTAAAAAACTTGTAAATAAATCTGATGAAGTGGTGCTCATGCAAGAAACACTGATATATATATATTTCCACACAGGGCAAGAAACTTAAAAACCAAACTGAGAGAGCTTAACTACTAGGTATTTGAGTGTTACTTTTTACACTGCTCCTATTAGCACTATTATTGGAGGTGTATATTACTACTCTAATCTATTATTGTCTGTTGTAAACTATTCATGCTTCAGTGCAATAATTTTCGAGAACCACGGTTTTCCTTGTCAACACGATTTGTCTAGTGCAAATCTGACTAGACGATTTGTCTAGTTGCAAGTCCTTCACTATCAATAACTGAAGGCAAATGTTCACAATAAATAACTGAAGTCATTGACAACAGTTTGCATCAGGTGACTCTCAATATAATTACTTTAGCATTGATGCATCAGCTGTGCAGGGTGATCACTTCGGATATCTTTTGTCAAAATATGGTAGATATGTTAAGTCTTCCTAATGTAATCACAAAATTAGATTTTATATTATTTTCTTTTCATTTACAGATTTTATGTCACAACCATGTTTAGTCTTACCAGGTCCACTTCAAACTGCCTACCTGATAAATATTGAAACATGAACACTGAATACAATTAACAACAAATCACCCAAAGCTTACTAAAATGTAAACTCCATCAACAGGTTAAAATTCACATATTTCAGTCATCAATGAATTTCAAAATACACTTTGCTCTCACACATTGACCATTTATCATTCACAAACATCTCAATAAATCGATATTAATTAAAATGAACTAAATACAATTACAGACATTTTGTTAAAAACGAACACATTGAAATATATACATAGTAATGAAATTAAGAAGAGACAAATCTTGTTTGTTACAATAGCCAATAGCTAATACTTACACGACATGGATAAAATACCATCCCATCTTTTGTCTTCACTGTGTGAAAATCTTTTATTCGAAGTTCATTGCTTTTCATATTAAGATTAACCAGTGGTGAAACATCATTCAATAAGATCTCAGATTCCTTTTTAAAAAAAAGATAAAGAACACAAATTACAAACTAATTAATTTCCAATAAATGTTTTTTTTTTTTTATTCTGACTGGAACTTAGTAATAATACCACTTATATACAGATCTCATATCATAAAAATAAATATTTTTCATAGTAAATACCATTAAAATCTGTCTTGCTAAAAATTTTAGAAAAATCCAAATATTATGACAAAATTAGGCCAAGAAAGAACAAAACTGATTTAATTTTATTTTTATATGAATTTACTATTAATAGAATATTACAATTGTTATATATATATATATATATATATATATATATATATATATATATATATATATATTATACACTTTATTTTCTCAAAGTGTATGTTGCAAAAAATAACAAAATAGCAAACACATTAATCAGAAATTTAAATCTGAGAAAATTAATTTTATAAGTCAATTTAAAACAAATATGGGGGGTTGTTCAAGAAGGTTTTGAAGAATTTTTTTTTAACTTTCAACTTAATTCTCTAGCAATTTGTTTCATTTACCCAGATTTTCCAACTTTTTTTATATTATCAGTATGATGTGATTTGTCCAACTCTGCGAAATAAGCAGTTCTCTCACCTTTGCATCATTAGAAATAAATCTTTGTCCAATGAGCCATTTTTTCAGATTTGGGAGAAGGTAATAATTAATTGAAACCAAGTCAGGTGAATACAGCACATGCTTCCAGATGACTTTGTCAAAGTGTAAATTATCATTGAGTTTTGCAACTACTATCAGAGATATGTGTACCCACACATTATTGTGGTAAAAGAACAGTAACTTTTTGGCCAATGTGGCAGTACATATCAATCAGTCCAGAACTGTAATGATCCTCGTACTTGAAAGTTCATGTATTACTAAAGAATAAACCAAAACATGGTAAAAAAATGCAATGAAGTCAAATTAAAAAATCAACATTAAGTGCTTACATAAAGTTTCACTCATATAACTACTCCACTAAATACACTCTGAAAGGGCGAGTAAAACTAACTTACTGCTTCATGTTTGATTTTATGATCTTCTAATTTAATTAGGTTGGTCCCTTCAGTCACAAAAGGATCTGTCACTTTTTCAAAATTATCACACCCATTACTGATCGGCTTATATATATAAATAAAATATTGTCAAGTGAATTATTAATGCGAGACCTGACATTAGACACATTACTAATAAAAATGGCACTAGTCATTCTCAAGAATGAAAGAGAAGAAGAGGTTTTGCAATATTTTTTTCATGCAACAAATATACACAAGTGTTACATAAACATGATATTACCACTGAAATAAAGGTGATAGTCAGCCACACACAAGCAGCTCAATTATTTATACCACAGAAATTTATGTACAATGGACACAAAACTATCAGAGAACATTACCATGACTGTGCCCAGACGTACTTTAGTTGCTTCACATGAAACAAAATTAAACTTTAAAAAAAAACTAGGGAAGAAAGTTTAAAGCAACCGACTAATGGTCTTTTGAACAGAAAATTATAAATTATATATGACTCCATTCACTAAAAACATTAAAAAGCTGGAGCTACAATTTTAATACATTTTTTTTAAACTTTACAGTCCAGTACACTCTTCTTCAATTCTGAGAAGCCCCTTATTGAACAAAATGTTGAAATTCATCAAAGTCACTCCCAAAAATTGTAGGCTCTCTGTAGGAGATGATTCTGTCATACTCTGAGAATGACATTTCCTGTCGTATATTCCCGATACAGAATAAAAATTGCACCTAAAAGATGTATTGTTTGTTATGCAAACAACATAAGAAAGGAATCACAATATAACTGTTGGGAATGTGATGTTGGTATTTGTCCTGCCCCTTGTTTTAGAAATTTCCACACTAAGAAGGAAAACATTTTCATATTTCAAAAACATTAAAATTCATTTAAAAAAAAAAAAAAATGTATGACTAGTATTAAACTGAAATATAGTAATAACTCTGGGAACTGGCAAACATGAATATAAGTTATTATTCTGTGATCTTGAACTCTGAATGGCTAAATTCATAAATATTTATGAACTATTTCCATAGAAAATAATTTAATCGTTTTCACAGTAAGATTAGAAATAAATACATAGAAGATTCACAACATGTAAACTTATTTCACCATGGCTCAATGAGATAATGATATGTATCAGACTACACTTTGTATAGTTTAGTAGAGACTCAGAAGATCAATTCCTGAGACATATGGTTAATTAAACCCCAACCACCAGAGTACACAGGTATTCACTGCTAAGTTTTTAAATCTGTATAAAAGGAACTGACTTTTACTAGGATTTGAACCTGAGAACTTTCGACTTTGAAAATCAGCTGTTAAAACAACTTTTTTGTGATGAGTTAAACACTAGATCAGCCTGGTGGGCTAAATATATATATTATTATTATCTTTTATGACCGCATAGGATCATTTTAGTCAGTCTGTTATGCATGTCTCTTTGATGGGACTGTTTGGGCCTTGTGGTCCTCCCATTACTTTTTTATACATTTTGATTTTTGTGCCCTTTCTAGTGTTGAAATGTTTGTGTTGTGAGGTTTTATCTTATGAGTGTTTTTGTTCGTGATTTTCTCATTTAATTTTATCGTACCTGTGGCGTCTACTGATGTAATGCCAATTTCCTTCAGATCCTATCTTATTTCTCCGAATCATCTGCATCCTGCCTTTGTATTTTCCGAGTCGAGATTGTACTGCATTAGCAGTTTCCGAAGTCTTGAATACTGCATCCTCATGATTATGTCGAAAGAATCCTAATCTCCTCTTATGCATATCAGTAATGGGTTCTAACTCTTTGTACATGATTTTGTTTGGCACACTCCACCACTGCCCATCTTTATGATACATTTTATCCACAATGCAAGTTCTTCCAATTTTTTCTTTCCATCTTCTGGAACATGTCTGTCTTTGATTGTTCGTTCAGGTGGAAGAGTGTTTGCTGAATAAGTGGTTTATGGTTTTATAACTGTGTTTTAGTGTCTTATTTTTGTATTTATTGATAGGCATTTTTATTATAAGTGTACCAGGTTCATTTTTGTGCTTCAGCTAGTTTTTTCTTCTTATTCAGATAAAGGATTTTTCATTTAGATTGTTTGTTACAATTTCTCCAAGGTATTTAAATTGGGTTACTAAATTTTGGGTCCAATTTTATTTGTAATGTTTTGAAGTACTAATATCCGTGATTTAGTTTCATCAATGCCATTTGCTACAAGTGTCAAGTCGCCAGCAAAACTGGGACAGTTTGTTTCAATTTTTCCACCCATTTTAACTTTTGGGAGACACCTTTTTGAGCTTGAGCCATTCCCTCATTACCATTTCTAGAGCACAGTTGAACAATAGTGGTGAGAACTCATTGCCTTGGCGCAATCCTGTTTTGATCTCAAAAGGTTCTGAGAGCTCACCTTTGAATATTACCTTTGACACTGTTTGTAAGGGTCAGTTTTATCATGTTTATAATTTGATAAGTAGTTCAAGGCGTCTTAGAATTTTTAGTAGGGATGCAGTTATAAGCTTTCCTGAAATCTACAAACGTTATGACCACATCCTCTTGTAATCCATTATTAGCTTGAAACTCAAGATGTGGTCTGGGCAGCTCCTCCAGGATCTTAAACCTTCCTTGCATTCTCCTGGTTTTTTCGAGTTGTGGTTTGCTCCTGTTGAGGATGATTCTTGAAAGAATTTTGTATGTTGTGTCTAGGAGTGAGACTCCCCAGTTAATTGTTAGGGTCTGTTTTGCCCCCATTTTTGTGTAGTCAATGGATGAGGGCTATCGTCCATTGTTCTGGTAGTTCTTCTTTGATCTCGATGTTGACAAACTGATGATGAAGGACAATTTTTGCTGATCTTCATGCATATTTTCAGATCTTTCGAAAAGTCTGATCTTCTCCTGCTCCTTTATAATTCTTCATCTCACCTAGTGGTTGGTAGATTACTTTTATTGTGGGAGGGTTGATGTTTTCTGGTGGTGTTGGTGTTAAAGTTTAAGAATTTTGTTGGTTCTTCGCAATTTAGGATATCGTTAAAATATTTAACAAGGATTTCCACATTGTTTATATTTCTGTTAGCCAGTTTCTTATATTGACTTCAGTGTTTTTTTAATGATGTAGTCTCTTTATTCTCCTTAGGGGTCAGGTGGTTTCTTTTCTTTGTTTTACTAGATTTGGGAAGGATATTTCTAATTTTTGGGATTAATAGCAATAGTAGATTTTTTTCCACTGTTCTGATACATTTGCTATTCCAACATTGATGTTTTTGTACGGGATTTTATTGGGGCTAATTCTTCTGCGATTTGTTTATTGTTGTTGACTGGATCTTCGATTTATCTGTGATTGTTATTTTTTTGGTTGCTTTTTGGTAATTTTCATTCTTGATCAGTCGGGCAGGATCCTCTTTTCTTCTAGTTTTAGGACTTGATTTTGTTGTTTTCTTTGTGAAGCAAATTTAATTTTGACTACATAGTGATTGGATGCAGTGTCTATGCCTCGGATGACTTTTACACTGTAGATCTCCATGGAGTGCTGTTTATCCATAAAGACGGTCTAGTTACCATTCTCCTATAGTGTAATCAAGGTGTTTTTAGATTTTGATTTTTTGAGACTTCATCTTGAAATATGTGGAATTCAATATTAGGTTGTCGTTTCTGCAGAGATCAATGAATCTCTGTCCATTTTTGTTTGTTTTTTTTGGGCGGGCCATTTTCCGATGTTGTCGTGGTCTTCTTTCTCTGTCTAGTTGGGCATTGAGTTTCCAATTAATTGTTTAACATGGATTTCAGTTATGTTATTTATAGTAAGGTCGAGTAGATTCCAGAACGTTACTGTTTCTTTATAGTCTTTTGGAGAATTATTTTTATTATTAGTGGATGCATCTACATATTAATGTAGATTTTATTAGATGCATTTGGTGTGAGTGTTCAGATTCTGACTGTTCTTAGATTCTGAGTGTTTGAGTCTGACTAAAAAGCCAGTTCAAAACTGTGGGACTTTTTCATCACTCTCTTTCCAGGTATACCTCCGCAGAGTCTATATCCGTGAGATTCCATGGCATCCTGGTCAGTGTTTCTTATTTCCTGCAGACCCATGATGAGAATTTTGTATTGGTCCATTCGGCCAGTTATTATTTCTAGTTTACCAGTCTGCTGCAGCAAGTTTACTTTGTGTGTGGAAATGTAGATGGTTTGATTTTGGACTTTGTATTTTTCTTATTTGTGTGTGTAGTGTTAGGGCATTCCAATGCTTCCAGTTGCATGTTATCTTCTAAGTGGCAGCCCACCATATCCAAATGCTGCCTTTTCTAAACTCTGGTGTTGCTTGGTTCAGCAGGTGGTGTATTTCTTAAAAAAGATCATTCAGTGACGCCTCTCAAGGGGACACCTGTCAAACTAGGTTCCGAGTTACATCTCTAAATGCGATCTAGTGAGGTGTGATTTGATGATAAATGAAGCTATGAAGTTTTTTTAGATTCAGTTCACCAGACAAATTTCTCCTATTTGTTTGGGATACTTCCAAGCATAACCCATGAAGGCTCAATCTGACTTTTGTTAAAAGATGTTATTTTGGAGAAAAGTTAAAAAGTCTGATCCTAAATGTTACACCCGTATATATATATATATACACAATAGCTTTCGCAATTCACAGAATTAGAGAAACACTCACCTAATCTTTTACTTCATCATAATGCTATTGGGCCTAAGCCCATCCTCAGTGATATCTTTTATAAATTCTTAACCTGTTTATAATTACACAATAACTATTAGCTTTTTACATTTTGTAATCTTTTTGCAATTGTTGGATTTTATCTTATAAATACCGGAAGAATACGATAAAACAAAAACTCCTGTTATTTCAATTGAGAAATAAAATGAATATATAAATGAAATGGTTTTAAAAAAAATGAATGACCCAACAATAAAGTTTTAAAAATTAAAAAAAGATTCCATAGTTAAATTCAAGGAAATATTTAATAATAATAATAAATTAAAATATCATATCAGATTATCCACGTATACCTTGTACCCCAAAACTTACAGGTTTCCCAAAATTACACAAGGAAGGTATAACAACAAGGCCATTAATTAATTTCAAAACAGCCCCAGGTTATATTATTACTAAAATTATTGATATAGCAATTAGATCAAAGATAAATTTAGAATACAAATAAAATATAAAAAACAGGTATGAATTAATAAATTAAATAAGTTAAAAATTATTAAAACTATAATTACTAGCTTAGATATAACCAATATGTACCCAGATTAACCCATTGATTACACAATCTCAATAGAAAATAAATTAATAAAAGCAGGTGAAGACAAAAAATTTATAAATATTTAACAATTAGAAACATGTCAGCAGAATTATTTTGAATTTATTGGAACCTGTTACATATGAGAAAATATTTTACCCATGGGATTTCCCTTATCTGCTTTAATGTCAAAAATATATTGCAGGAATTTGATAATAGAACAGTATATGGCATAAATCACGTATATTAAATTTTATTGTGGGTCAGATTCGTGGATGATAATTTAGTTATATATGAACCGGTTATAGATAATGATGAAGTAATTTTAAATAAATTCAGTTCAGATCATAAAACTTTATATTTTACATATGAAATGGAACATAACAGAAAATTAAATTATTTAGATGTAAATATTAAAATAAAAACAATCAAATAATAACTGAATTATATAAAATACCTACCTGAAATGAAATTATTATAAATAGGAATTCTAATCATATTTGGTCCCAGAAGGTTAATATTTTTAAGTACATGATAAACAGAGCAATAAAATACATAAACGACAAATGGGAATTTTGTAATTTTAGTATAAAGAATATAGCTATAAAAATGGATATCATACGTCATTGATTGATATTAAAAATATAATCAAGAATTTTTCAGTAATACAAATATTACTACATTATTACCCATAAAAATATGTAAAATAATCTTATACAAATAAAATTATAGAAAACTAAATTGATGCGTATACAAATAAAAAATACAAAACTGATAATCATATAATAAAACATTAAAAACATACAAAATCCTGTCGAGAATCATATACAACCAACATGAACTGGAACTTGGGGAATACCAAGGGGGATTTATTCCATGGAGAGGTTGCCCGGAGCAAATAATATCCCTAAAACTTATGATGGACTTATTTAAAAGACGGAAAAAACAACTAATAATCACCTTCGTTGAATTTAAAACGGCCTATGATTGTATACACCGACCAACCATGCTGAATATTCTGAGAAACCTGGGCCTTCACCCTAAACTCTTAAACATGATAAAATTAACTTTAACCGATACCCAGACCAGAGTGAAATTCAGAGGTGAACTCTCTCAACCCTTCTACATAAAAACTGGATTGAGGCAAGGAGACGGCATCTCACCACTCCTTTTTAACTGCGCCCTCGAATTTGTCATTAGAAAATGGTATGAAATAAATTCCAAAAATATAAAAATGGGTACTAAGAAAAACTCCATCGCACTAAATCGCCTAGGATTTGCAGATGACCTCGCTCTTTTAGCAAATAATATTCAAGAAGCCAAAACACAAATCATGAGCCTTCCAAACCTAGCACAAAAGATAGGGCTTCATATCTCTTTCGACTGAACTAATGGCCATAGATCCTCTGGTAATAGAGCACATTACGGTAAACAATCAGAAAATTAAAATAGTAAAACAATTTAAATATCATGGGGAAATAATAATTTATAATTTAAATGAAAAAGTGACATGGCAAAACCGGACAATAAAATGATGAAATCCCAAAAATTAACTCGGTCAACATATAACAAAAAATGCCTTTCGACTAAAGCAAAACTTAAACATTATAAAACTGTAGTACAGCCAGAAGTCACCTACGGAAGCGAGATCCTTTTCAAAATCACTCAGAAAAACCGAATTGAAAAAATTCTGAAAATAGAGAGGAGAATTGTCGGAACGTGTATCAATAAAAAACACCAAAAAGACGTACAATGGTGGATTGTGCCAAATGAGGTGGTGTATCGAGAAATAGAGACTGTTACTGATACTATGCGGAAAAAAAGAATCTCTTTCTTTGGTCATCTCATAAGGACACAAGGAAACAAGACCGTCAAGAAATATCATTGAAAAGCTCTGGTTCCAAAAGCTAGAAGTAGGATGGATCAAAGAAATTACAGAAGATATGAAAGAATTGGGAATATCCCTGACTGACCTACAGAATAAAACTGGAAAAATTACAAAGCTAAATAAAAATTAATAAAAAATCTTTAAAAACATTTCGAATATTTTTAGAAGTTTAAAATTTGTTTTATTAATTTTTATTTAAAACAAACAATTTTTACACAATGTAAAAAGCTAATAGTTATTATATAAATTGTGAACAGTTAAAGAATTTATAAAAGTTATCACTGAGAATGAGCTTAGGCCTGAAGGCATTTTGAAGTAAGAAATTAGAGGCAAGAGTGTTTCTCTAATTCCGTGCTTTGCAGAGGCTGAAAGAATATTCTATCGTACATATAGACATTTATGTAGAGAAAAAAAAATGAACTATAAAAAGTTTAAACTGCTAAATAATTAATATATACGAGTTCACAAATGAACTGCATGGAATCCAAAATTTACATGCAAGGCCATAATAATGAAAAACAATACTGTAGGATGCCGATTTTCAAGATGTCTGACAAACTGGACTGCTTAAATCCAAATTAAGAAATTAAAGAAAAAATAATACATTATTTGAAAAATAAATCTTATTTTATTTATGTTTATTTTACTGAATTTTTAAATTGACCTTTTTGCAATTCATTTACCAAAAACATATATGTATTTTAGCCTTTGTAAAACTTATTAAAGTAAATGTTTACCCAATTATCCAGATCTGGCCTTGTAAAGGTTCATCTGGACAATTGGTGTTTTCACTGTATGCAGAATCTAATATCCTTACTTACCACTTCATTTTTAACTTCTAAATTTTCTGATTTATACAAATTGGTGTCTTCAATTGCTAAATGATCTTTTTTGATATCAAGTAGTTCCTCTTTCAGCTGTAGTAAATCTACTTGCTGTAATAAAAAACAAAAAATGAATGCTACAAAGAAAAGATTTTTACAATTTTTTGTATAATTTATTAAGTAAAAATAAATTGCTTCTGTAATTTGTTTAGCACACACATTCAGGACAGCCACAGTTAAATTATTACTATTATTATTAGGTGACTTTAATATGCCAGATTTTGCAAAATATTATCAAAAAATGTTTCAACTCTTCTTATAGATTTTTCTACAAATTTTACAATAAAACGTTTTACAATCAAATAATCTGTTAAAACTCTTGTGGTAATTCTCATGAGTTTGTTTTTTCTAATCTTACTGACATTATGTTAATAATGCTTACAGTAAAACGTTTTATCATGGTAAATATCATTTACCTTACAGGTAACGTTGCCTAAGATTTTGAATTAAATCTTATAGCTAAACAATTCTTACCAGATATTTTTATAAAATTCAACATTTACTAAATAGGAGTTTGATTGTAAATGATATTTATTTATTATATTGCCACATAATATTGAAGTTTAAGAGTGAAACAAGGAAACTGAATTTAGTAGCAAATGAAAAATGCAATACCCTACTCGGATTTGATATTTATCACCAATATAGAAATTTTTTAAGAACTGCAACTACATATTAACAATATTGTTGATAATCAAGTACCAAAAATATTTATATATAATGTAATTTTTGAAGCAGAATTTACACAATTATTAACGAGAAAAACTTCCATTTAAAATTCCATATTAAATCTTGAACAATTTCTTTCTGTTTAACAATAATGACCTTCCCTTGGAGACTGCATATGAGGCTAGAGTGGTGAGTTATACGAACACCTCATGGGAGCCTAGCCCAATCATTACTATGAACTTGTAACAAACAGGGTGCCCCTGGGGCACTTTTTTGGAGGTGCAATGTGGCGCTCTTATATCAGAAAACAATCATCCGATTTTGAAAATTCAAACTGGGAATATATATATATATATATAGTTTGTCTGTTTGCTCATGCATCATGTGAGACGAATCTGACTGACTGATTACTTTCAAATTTCAGAATACGTATGTGTTACCGCAGAGAAGGTTTTAAGCCATTAACAGAGGCCCTAGCTTCTTTGAACATTAAGATATTAAAAATATTCATTATTTCTTCACTCCCAAGATGGGTGAAGTTGTGAATTAAAGAAATTCATTTAGGAAAAGATAGATTTATTCTTTTACTTCATTACTGAATATTTCTGCCGCCATTGCAAAGAAATAAGTTATGAATTTTCCGTCGTCAAAGGCGTGTGTACATTGGTTACCATAGTTCTAATTACCTATATTTAATAATTTAGTTTCTTTTTCAGGTTTCTGACCAATCTCATCATGTATGTTACAATAACCAATAATTATAAATACTTACATGATCTGGATAAAATTCCTCCTCTTCTTCTGCCTTTACAGTGTGTACATCATTAATTTTAAGATTAATCCGAGGTGGAATGTCATCATTTAATGAGATCTCATATTCCTATAAAAATAAGATGAAAAAAAACCTTACAAAAATGTTGAAATTAATTAATATTCAATAAAATATCTTTTTTTATTCTGACAAACTTAATTATACCATAGTAAATTTGTCTATTATCAAGATATACTGTCATCATAAAATAGATTAATAGAAAAACAAATTAGAAGATAAAAATAAATGCGATCAAAGTCTATATTAACTGTTTATATAAAACACATGAAATAATGTTACGGTAAATACTTAAAAATAAAAAATCACAAAAAGATAATCCACAATCCAGAGAGCACTATAGAAAACTATTTTGAGCATATATTTAAATACATTTTGATCAGAATGCAGATAAAAAGTGTTTTTTTTTAATAATTATTAATTATTTAATTAATTTTAAATAAATTGGTGGGAAGATTTTTTATATGATTCAGCAATTCAGAAGGACATTATGGCTCTTCTTCGTGTAAGTTGAAGTTATGAAAAGACAGTACTGGTGTCTGGTTATGTTTCTAAATTTCCCTTTAATTTTACTAAATTATAAAAGTAAACCCTATAAAATTTCTTATAATGATATTTTATTAGCTGTCAATAACACACAGGAAATTTTCGAAATTGAAGATTTAAAATGACTAGAGGAGATTATTGAAGTCGAAAATCTCTGAAAAAGAAGCCATTAGGTCCAAGAACCCATTAACTAAACACCTGCAGCAGAAAATTAATACCACTGAATGCTAAAATAAGGCACTACTGAACAGTCATTTGATCAGAAGCTCTATGTCTGACTGAACATCTGACATTTGACAACTTCTAATAGACAAATGAATGAACAATATTTAAAAAAAAGGTCTTTCAGCCCATCAAAGACAGAAAAGAAGACACAATAATCAACACGGAGAAAATATTAGATTTAATCAGAAAAAGAAAAATCACCTTTTATGGTCAACAATAACAGAAAAATACATCAAAGAATATTTACTATGACAATTGCAAAATATTTCAGGTTTCCAGGGGAAAAAACTGTGGAAGAAATATTTCTTACCTGAACAGAAGAAAAAAGTAAAATACTTAAAAATAATGAAGGAGATATGAAAGAAAAAGTAACTGAAAAAGGGAAATAACAGGAACGTAAAAGCAATTAGATTAGACAAGCGAGATTAAAACTACAATTCAACCAAACATAAATTATGACACCAAATACTGACAATTAATAGCAAGTTATTTAACCCCCTTCATAGTTTTTGATGAAATAACTCATCAAATAACTACCCTGATAAAAATTTCCTTGACGAAATAATTTGTCGTCCACTTTTTTGCTGAAAAGTGCCACTGATGAAATAATTCATCATTATGAATTGACCCATTTTATTGTATTTGTTGATGGGTTACTGTAACAGACGTGAGTCAAGTTCCATTTTTACTCTAATTTATTACTGAAGCGGTAGTATCATATTGTTTCTCTATTCTATATGTCCTAACAAAGTATATTCATTATTCGGGTTATTTTTTGCAAATAAATTAGTTGACATTCTTTATGTCAAGCAGACTAATCTTTATGTCAAAGATTTCATTAAAAAAAAAATAACTACCAAACCAGTTTTTGAGGTTTCACCTGTGGAAACAGACTGATAATTATGAGATGCTTTTGTTTGTGGCTGTATATATGCTATCAGGAATTACCTGAAAGCCACAAACTGAAAGTTATTACACAAACAACCTCCTTTTTACAACTCTTGGATTTGGAAATGTTTTAGCCCAAAGAATCAAACTTTTATTGTGTTTCCTCAATTTTACTCATGATGATAATAATACTAATAAATCTTCAAAAAATAAAATCTATTATTGACTATCTTGTTAAAAGATTCAGAGATGTATATACACCAGAAAAAATTTTAGCAGATGATGAAAGTTTACTGGAAAGGTAGGCTAAATTTCATTCACTCTTTTCAACCTTTTTTAAATTACCCCTTTCAATTATCCAGATTTGGCCTTGAAATGTCCATCTGGATAATTGGTGTGCCACTGTATATAAAATCTAACACTTACCACTTCATTTTCAACTTTTAAATTTTCTGGTTTAACTAAGTTAAACTCCTCAATTGTTAGAGATGTGTTTTGATTATTCATAATTTCAAGCAGTTCCTCCTCTTTCAGTTGTACTGAATCTATTATCTGTAATAAAAAACAATAAATAAATGCTACAAAGTAAATGTTTATGATTTATTGTACAATTTATAAAAGTAAAATAAATTGTATATGTAATTCGCTTATCATACACAAACAGCGCAGCAACAGTTAAATTATTATTAGTATTAGGTGACTTTACTGTGCCAGCTTTTGTATGGAAAACTTAAGAAATGTTTCTTTTGCTAAATGTTGCCATACAAATCTAAATATTAAAAATGCTGTTACTCACCATACAAATGTGTGTTGAAAACAACACTACCTTACAAGATAGTGTTGTTTTCTAAAAATTGTAAGCTTGTAAGATTGTAAACAATATTAATTTTTTTTATCGCAAAATAAGCATGAAACTAGTGCATGGAACATGGAAATGTCACTTTAGTGTATGAAAAATGTCACACCTAAGCAGGATTTGATATTGATCATGAATATAAATTTATTAATAAGAAGAGAGTTCCATAAGCTACAAAAACAATATAAATCTACTTTAATTAAAAATGAAATTCATAGTGTGTGATAAGGAGGGAAAAATAATGTTGACAACTAAATTCATATTAGACTGTGTAGAATTAATATGGAAAGGAAAGAAAGCAATGGTTCTAAATGTTGTCAAAGGGTTATTAAATATATATGTATACCTTTTATTCCCTTAATGTGTATGTTGCAATTTGTTCAAGTAGTTAACAATAAAACTACCCTACCATGGGCCAATTAGATGAGAATGATATGTAAACAATGTGTAATCTTGTACACTCAAATCTCTGCTACAGAGGAATTATTTTTTATCAGTGTTTATTTTACTGGAGGTTTTTAACTGAATTATTGCAATTCATTCAGGAAACACACACGTGCGCACACACATACACATTAAGGAATTTATTAATCTCAATTATAAAAGTAAATTTCTACACATAGAAACTTTTTTTTGTTTTTCCACAATATTTATTTTTTGTTACATTGTACAAATTTACATATATTCCAAATATCTTTCTGGGTCAATCCATTTAATGTGACCCAAGGGTTGACACTAATTCAAAAAAAATTCAAACTCACCCACTTGTTTTCCACATGTCTCAGGACCTTAAAAAAAAAGTCCTTTTTTTTTTATTTAAGCAGTTTACCTGTGGCGGCCATTTTTGTTATGGTACACACATCTATTTTTGTGATTGTAAGGGTTTATGAAAACAATCGTAACTAAAAAACTGTTAGTCCGGAAAGAATGAACCAAAAAGCAATATATTCATATTTTTTCAAGGTGAAAGAATGGACTAGCGGTTATTTACCTATCTCTCTTCTTTCTACGAGAAAATTAGCGATAAATTTGATCTTGAAAAACAGTGAAATTTTACTTTTGGTAATTTATTTTGATGAGGCGAGGATGCCAAACACAGTTTGAATTATTTTTTTACATGTAGGTATTGTTAGTAGTTTTACCACAAATAATATCAATAGTGATATAATACTTAACCCTACATTTTTGAAAACTAATCTTTTTTACATGATTTAAGTTATGGCTTCAAATAATTTTGACGGGCTGGTAATAAAAATTTCAAATTTGCACCGCTTGCAGTGTTTTTATAGATGTTTATGGAAAATAAAATAGTTTCTTGTGTACTGTACTAATAAAAAACGTATAACCTCTCAAAAATCATGAAAAACTTGCTACAAGCAATACAATTTTAACTTAATAAAAGGGATTTCTTGTCTTCTTGGCGATTTAATATTTTTATACTTAATACTACAGTTGAAATAGACTTGTTTGAACCATTCAATTGCAGTGCTCATCTTATAACAGGCGCTTGAATTCATTTCGTCAACAGGAAAATTCATGATGCAACATACTCTCATTTATGCTTGTTGCATTTAGCTTCGCAGTTACAGACTGGTGTGTCTGACATTAGTCAGTGACCTGTTCACGTCTTTACCAAGTGTCGTAAATTTCATTCTGAAAGAACACATTTTTCCAAATTTAAATTTAGTACCTGGAAAGTCTTTTTCTGTTAACTGTTTCAAAAGTATTTTTTCTCAGCAGAACAAAGATCTACACGAATGTAAAAACCAAGAGCAATATATTGCCCCACATCACAAAATTGAACGATTGGATGTTGGTTGTAGCATTTTGGGTGTATCACTTCCATAAAAATTAAAGTATTAGAAGCTACAATAAATATGTTCTTGTGTCAGAAGGCATTGTAAGATGTTACTTTACTTCAGACTCCAAGGACTAAGATCATCTGGTGTCAAGTATTGCACCACTTTCACTTAGGGAAAAAGACTCTATTGCTTGTGTGTATGACTATCAAGTGGTAGATATTAGCCTCGAAAATGATGATCTGCGGGTTCATTTTTCCAATAGAATTATTAAAAAAGATATCACATCCAACCACACTAAATAATAAACTTTCATTTCTACAAAAACAGGCTATTTCATTGAAGAATAACAAAAATTTTGCTACAATTTAGTTTTTCTTTGTTAGAATTTACAAAAAAATACACCAATTAAAAATAAAGATGAATTCTTGAAAAAAGATGTGGGCTACTCATTGAAATCTCAGTTTGGGTAAGTTTTACAAATATTTTTAAATCAAAATTGTTTTAGGTTACTGTTATTGGTTAATTTATAATTAAATTACTAAAAAAACTATTACTATAACTAATGTAAGTAACAAAAAACAATTTTAAAAATATTGAAAACATTAACTTCAACAGCAAAGGCGCTAAATATAAAAATATATAAAAACTGTCAAGTGCAAAGGAGACAACAAACCCCCTTGGATAACTTATTTAGAGTCAAAATCATATAGCTATTAACAGGGTTTTCATGATTTTTGAGAGGTTAAAATTTTTTAATAGTACAACACACTATTTTATTTTCCATACAAATCTACAAAAACACTGTAAGCTGTCCACATTAGAGATTTTTATTGCTAACCCCATGAAAGTTATTTAAAGCCAAAATTTTAATTTTTTGTAAAAAAATTAGTTTTTAATATTATTTATGATAAAACTACTAACATATACCTACATATAAAAATAATAATTCATTATGTGCATGCCATCACTGCCTCTTGAAAAAAATGACCAAAAGTGAAATTTCTGTATTTTTCATGTTCAACTTAATTGGTAATTTTCTCACAGAAAGACGAGAGATATGTAAATAAACCACTGAAACAATCTTATACCTTGAGAAAATATGAATAAATTGTTTTTGTTTTATCCTTTCAGGACTAATGGTTTTCTTTAGTTATGAATCTTTTTGTAAGCCCTTACAATCACAAAAAAAAGTGTGCGCACCGTAACAAAAATGGCCACCACAGGTAAAATGCTTAAATAAAACCGTTAGAAATTAGTTATTAAGACTGTATAAACTAAATAACTTTCACTGTGAAGGAATATACGAAATACTCCTGATTTACTAAAAAAAATTTAAAAGAATACTTTTAAGATCCTGAGACATGTGGAACCAAGTGGGTAAGTTTCAATTTTTTTTTTTTTGAATTGGTCAAACCATCCTTGGCTCACATCAAATGGATTGACCCATCCCTCATTTTGAAATACATGATGGTAACTAAAATTGGCTGAATCCATTTAGTTAAAAAATAACTGCAGTTTCCAATAACACCTTCATTTATTGTGTGATTTTTTTTAACAGATATACAACAGTTTAAACGCAAGTAGCATCTTTCATGGCGACAACTACACTAATACAGTAATATTGTTGAATGTCATGTACCAAAACTACTTATAAAAAAAAATTAATTTTCGAAGCAGTTCTCTAGTGAAATTATTAAGAATTATTTAAAAAGAAATTGTATGCAATACTCTTTGTCAAAGATTTTTTTAAAAATTTGCTAATAAAAATGACAACAGCAGATCTTATCCATCTTGTACGCTTTTTGAAGTGAGTATGCTAATAAGGGCGCCAATATTATATAACCTTTTCGCTTAAAAATGTGAAAGTGTCTATATTAACGATTTTTCCTTAACTAAAATTACATTTAACTGTAATGATTCCTGCATTATTTTAACTGAGAATGATAATGAAAAGGCCATTTGAGTTAATGATAACTCTTTCATAGGCCCAGAATATAATCATCCTCTTTTAGTAGTGAAGAAACGCTCTGTGTTTTTTGTACAGTTTTTAACTAAGCTCTTCAATCATTCTTTCATATCTTGATGCATTTTATACTGATTTTCGTTGTGCCATTGGTGTAGTTAATATCAAATTACTTATTAAAAAACTTGCTGCGTGTGGATTTTATAATAAATTGTTGTCTTGGATATATCCATTTCGTACAAACAGAATTCCTTATGTTAAAATTGATAATTTTATCTCTAAGCCTATTTATGTTAGATATGGATTAAGACAAGGCATGCATTTGGGTTCTCAAATTTTCCTTGTATTTATAAATTACTGTTTATTCATATGCTATTCGCATTTTTTAATTTTTTGCAGATGATATATGAAATTGTTTAAGCCGATTACAAATCTAGTTGATATTCAATTACTTCCGATCAACTTGAACTGTGAGCAAAAATAGTATTTCTGCTAACTTTAAAAAAATTAATTTCATATTCAATTTGGAAGGTTTGAAAATGTTGATATAATTGTGCAGCTGAATAATATAAAATAATACTGCAATACAAAAGGTCTCTTCTATTAAAGACTTAGCTGTATGTTTTGATAGCAAGTTATCCTTCAATGAATAAACTGGTAATACTGTAAGTCACTAAAAATGATAAATTTTATTAAGAGACTCTACAAATTTTAGGTCATGCATTTATGAAGTACTAAATTAAAATTAATAAACTCTGTTGTATGGTCACCTTTTGCTGACTTGCAATTAAAATTACCTGAAATACCACATAGAATTTTTTTTACATGTGCTGCATATAAAATCAGTGATTCTATGCCAATTTTATGATTCTATTACCAATCATAACTTTATTCATATCTTTAATTTGTTAAAAATACCAAGAATTGAGAGATTTCTGATCAGGACAGATTTAATATTTGCTACTAAAATTTTTAGTAATTATTTTGACTATCCTAATTTATTGCAGTTTTTTAACTTTCATATTAACTACATTGATTGGTATAATTTTCAAAATTTTCATGGTTACATAGATTATCTATTACTATGTCACCTATACTATGTAAAGTACACTTAATACCTTATGAATGATAACTTATGAATGATAATTTTGTTATGTAATTATGTTGGTTTTTTAATATGATTTTGTATTCATGGGTTTCATGCCTGTCTATATCAATTAAATAAATAAATACAATTTAAAATTTAACATACTTACCAAATAGCAATTGTACAGTCTTTGTTTTAGGGTAAAAATAGAAAATTAGGCCACAACAGCAAAGACAATTGCAAAATTCCAGCAAGTACTTTAAAAGATCATTAAACTACCAACAAGCCAAGGTAACAATTCAATTCAAAATCTAGCAACTTGAACTGAAAAATCCAAACAAAATAATTAAATCAAAATATGCAAAATCACCCAGAAATTAAATAACAAGGTAGCAAGGGTTAATTTTACTGCAGCAAATTACAGAAACAATCATGAAAACAACAGATGAAACAGAATGAAATAACGACAAAGGTATTTCCTTCTTACCTTTGACAAACAAAATCCTTTCAAAATATTACTGAATTAAATCAAACACTTAACAACATTACTAAATAGACTCTTCCAAACACCTCTCATAGACAGCTTTCTTATAATTCCTTAATGACTGTTCTTTATGTTTTATAGTGGCTTGAATGAGGTTATATTTGATATCGATTCTTTTGTGATGGCACTATTAAATAATTACTCTGAAGATGAATTTTTAATTAAATTAAAAAAAATATTTTTTCTGCATCCTGATCACCTTGCTATTTCTTATTAATATATTTACCTAACATTATTTCATGTGTTTTATTTAAATAAGTTAAAAAAAAAATAAGACATCATGAAAACTAGAACTAAAGATCTCCCAGTTATAAGATTTGAACACTCACTATACCACTTGGTTCCTGTGACTAAAAATATACAAATAACTTACTTATTTAATAAAAATGTTTAATTAAGTTTACTGCAAAACATCACCAGTTGGAAGCTGCCATTTTGGATTTAATGGAGGAATCCCCAACCAAAAACTATACAAAAAGGTAATAATAAATTCCATTACAAGCTCAACCACCAGCCCACACTCTTGTTATCTAAAAACTTTTTCTAATTTGTATGCCCCATTTTAGAATTATGTGTGTGTGTGTGTATATATATATATATATATAAGGCCAACCTTTGTAGACGCGTTAACCACTAGACCAGACCAGTGGGTTAAAATTAGAACAATTTACATGACTGGTTAAAGTTCACACCAATAATTGATCAACACAAAAAATTCAAACTTAAATTCTATTGATTTATATTTGAATAGCATAACATTACTTACTTAGTCAGATAAACAAAGTAAACTACAAGTACACAATAAAATTACAACGTCTACTACACCTCTTCCTAACAACGCTTTCCCACAAATTGATCAGTGATGCCAACACATGCAATTGTATACTTTAATACATACGACCTCTGGATATAATCTTGGAAAATATATATATATATATACATACGTATAATATTGCACAACATACTTAAAAATAATCTTTCATTCACGGAAAAGTTAAGTGGTTTAATGTAAAAATAAAAAATGTACTGAAATTTTCATAAAATTCTTAGAAGCGATTGTAATTTATTAAAATAAAAAAAAATATTAAGCCAGCATTTAATAATAATAACAATGTTCTCATATACTTGTTAGGAGATGTTTATTGGTCCCAGATATCTTGAAACATGAACATCTTTGTACGCGCATCGCCGACAAAATACAGAATGCATCACCCTAAATCCGAAGTCAAATGTCTAAATATCTCTTAAAGAAAATGATAGAGGCCTCCTCGACCTAAAATCACTTTGTAACACACATTGCTTCAATGAAGTGATATTTTCTCTCCAGATCTGAAACATCATCATTCGACAAAGCAGTAGTTGCATCTGACAAGAGTTACTCCCCTCTAAATCTGAATGTTGACAATTTCTACATAGTATCATTACAACTAGACATAGGATCCAAGCATGGAAATCTAAGGCGCTCCACGGTAGATTTGTCCATTCCCACGAAAATGCTAATAAGGTCGCATAAACGCGTTGGCTGAGGGACGGACTTCTATTTAGAGAAACTGAAGGTTTTTACATGCCATCCAGGATAAGGTCGTTGCGATGAACAATTACAAGCAGTTCATAGAAAATCAGTGATGAGTGCGGGATGTGTCACCAATTATCGGAGATAATTGATCATTTTATAACTGAGTGCGCCAGTCTGGCTGACAAGGAAATCTGCATCACCACGATCTTACATTAAACACTGTTCATCAGGCGTTGGCGTTGAAATTAGGACTCGTAGATGACAGGGATGTCAGGGTGTCCTTGTTATGAATATAAGGCGAGGCCTGTGCTGGAAAATGAGCACTATAGACTGTGTTAGATCTCTCGGTAAATACTGATAAAATTATTGCTGCGAATAGGCCAGACGTGGTTCTCCACAACATTAAAGAAAAGACTGCTCTTCTCATTGATATCTGATCACAATATTATTAAGGCTGAGTAGATAAAATAACTAAGTACAACCCTCTGGCAATAGAGTATAAGGAAATTTACAGACTGAACTCAGTAAAGTCATTACCGTTGTGATAACAGCAACTTGATTGATTAATAAAAATTCGAAGAAGTGGATAGAAAAGGTTGACCTGGATCCTATACTCAACATTCCAAAAGAAAATTGTAAATTTTTTCTTGTATAAAAAAAAGATTAAAAGTTTTGAAGAGCAACTTGTTTGTGTAATATTGCTTTAAATTTGGAAAATACTTATAGAACCTGATGAATTTAGATCTAAATTTACAAATGTCATTACAAATTATGCTGGGTTTTAAAATCCAGCTATCATGAGTGCTTCCAGACCATACGGCTTCGATGCTGGATACTTTGTTGTCCACATTACAATGTTGTCTGGCAAATCCTTTTAGTTTATATAATGAAATATAATTATTTTTTTCTACAATCAACAGCACCAATTACATATGGAATTTTGAATCTAATACTCCACTTTCCTTTGGCTTTAACAATTTCAGTTGCATTTCAGAAAAAAATTGTCCATCAATTTTCCTTAAAAACTGCTTTTTCGAGAACATAATTGAATGCTTTTGTATCAGCTCTTCTGTATGAAATCCTTGCTAACACCATTCTGAAATCCTGGATATGATTAATGTCTGAGAAAAACTTCAGTTTTTTGTTGCATGCTTAAAGTAACTCTTCTAGTTTCATTTGTTTCAGGTAAAAATATATTGTCAAAAACTCAACAGATTCTTTCACAAACACAAATTTTCTTGTACTGATCACCACTGATTGTTCTTACACCACACACTGTTTTTACAGTACAAATGCTCATAAATGCAGCCATTTTATTAAACTGTAAATGTTTTTAGTACGGTTACTGCTAACAATCAACGAGCTAGTAATAACTGATAAATTTAAGTAAATGAAACGTATTATTCCCCCAAATTTCAGTATTTACTTAGTAGTATCGGTAAATAGTATTTCAATAAATACTGATAAAATTAACTGAAGTAGTAATT
The DNA here is from genome assembly GCF_047948215.1 of Lycorma delicatula. Lineage (NCBI taxonomy): Eukaryota > Metazoa > Arthropoda > Insecta > Hemiptera > Fulgoridae > Lycorma > Lycorma delicatula. The sequence goes on from NC_134458.1 coordinate 1,271,409, forward strand.
GCTTTTTTATTCACAAATACTAAATAATTTACTAAAAATATAGCTAGTAATTACTGGTTTTTATTCCCTTTCCTCAATGTGATAATTAACATTTTCTGCTATTATTTTTATTAATTTTTATCTTCCGTGAAAAGAATGACTGTTCTAGGATAACCTCAGTCCAACTACTTCCACTACTCGCTCACCTTGTATTCATCCTCTTAATAAAAATTTTTTTTACAAAATTATTAAAAAATTATAACGTAAAAAATTTACATTTATTGGTACCTTTTTTTTATTGCAGGCCATATTGTCTCAGAGGTAGCTGTAACCCAAATCACAGTTAAAAAGTTAATCTTCTCCTATCTTGACCTAATCAACCCTAAAATTAATGTGGAAATGTTAGCAGTTTACTTTGTAGCAACACAAATTTTCACCATCCTTTCATGGATTACCAACCCCATGTCCTTGAGGAACATGGATTAATTTTTAAGCTGTCTTTTACATACACAGCCTTATGATTTCATTCTTTATTTACCCTTAGCTGAATTGTAAGATGGAGCACTGAATATGAATATAGGAGGAGAAAAGATTATGAAGGTAGAAGAATTTTGTAATTTGGGAAGTAGAATTACTAAAGATGGACGAATCAGGAGCGATATAAAATGCAGAATAGCAAAAGCGAAACGAGCCTTTCAGTAAGAAATATAATTTGTTTACATCAAAAATTAATTTAAATGTCAGGAAAAGATTTTTGAAAGTATATGTTTGGAGTGTCGCTTTATATGGAAGTGAAACTTGGGCGATCGGAGTATCTGAGAAGAAAAGATTAGAAGCTTTTGAAATGCGGTGCTATAGTAGAATGTTAAAAATCAGATGGGTGGATAAAATGACAACTGAAGAGGTATTGCGGCAAATAGATGAAGAAAGAAGCGTTTGGAAAAATATAGTTAAAAGAAGAGACAGACTTATAGGCCACATACGAAGGCATCCTGGAATAGTCGCTTTAATATTGGAAGGACAGGTAGAAGGAAAAAATTGTGTAGGAAGGCCACGTTTGGAATATGTAAAACAGATTGTTAGGGATGTAGGATGTAGAGGGTATACTGAAATAAACGACTAGCACTAGATAGGGAATCTTGGAGAGCTGCATCAAACCAGTCAAATGACTGAAGACAAAATAAAATTATGAGCAGCTTACACTCAAATTCACTTCCATTTCATTATCACTCTTTTTTTAAAACCAGGAAAGGCAGTTCATCAACTTTAATATCCAGTCTCCTCCCAACTGTATTAAATCTCTGAATATTTTCTATTGTCTTATATCACTTTGTATATTGATGAAACAGGATCCATTCCAGTTTGGCTTTTAATGTTCTATGATAGAATAACTACTTCAGGGAAGATGCTTTTAAAAAGATGATAAAAAGAATTATGTGTTATCCTCAATGACAGTTCTGCATTTGACAAGGTCATAACAGCCTACTGAGGAAATTAAAATAAATACTTCCACATTACTACAACTTGATTCTCATAGAACAATCCTTTATAGTATGTGTATATATATTATCTCATGGGTATGCTACTAAACTGACAAAGTCAACAAAATTTGAAAATGTGCCTAACTGTTCTAAAAATATGATATCTGTTTAAAAAAATAATTGACCACGTCAATATTTGTTGTAAACCAATATCGAAATGACAAAGTATCAGGACACATAATCAGAATAGATAGAATTGATTAACTCCACGTAGTCATTTTTATGTGTTAGCAAATTTCTTTAATAACAATTAACAACTAAATGTGACCATCTTCTTTCTTTTTCCTGTTTAGCCTCCAGGAATTACCGTTCAGGTATTACTTCAGAAGATGATATGTATGAGTGTAGTCTTGTACAGTCTCAGTTCAACCATTACTGATATGTGTGGTTAATTGAAACCCAACCACCAAACACCGGTATCCACGATCTAGTATTCAAATTCCTATAAAAGAACTGCATTTACTAAGACTTCAACTTCCAGACCAGCTTAAACAGTGAAACTATATTACAGCAGATTTCACCTGTCCATCAGATAATTTCTAGCAATTATAAGGTTATAATATAACTAGAAAAGGGGAGTCCCCTTCTATAAAATTTTCTTTCATCTGATTTCCACTTATTTTTTTTAAATTATCAACCACTAACATACCCAAATCAATATGTTTTTCTCAACTAAATTAAATTTGTTAACTCATGAATGAAAAGTTTTCACTTCAATTCCTAGTCTTGAAAGAAGTGACTGGACTTCTTCAAATAAGCTTGCATATGTCTCTTGCTTGCATCTTACATCTAGTAATTCTACATTATCCATATTTCTTGATTAAATATTAGTAAAAAAAAATAAATTATACGTGTGTTGTAATAACATTGTTACAAGTAAAATAGTACCCTACAATGGTAGGGTTTTTTTTTACGCGATAGTTTTTAATACTCGAGATGAAATATCAGAATAAAACAAACTACTAATCTAATGAAACTCGGGTTTATATTTTAAACTACATATTTATAACTATGAATAATGATTTAGTAATATTTGTACAAGATAAATAAGAAACAATGAAGAACCTTGTGATTCTGACAAAAAAAAAACAGTTTATATTTTATCATCATTATATACATTCATAATTAAAAGATGTTCTGATGGGGCTTGTGACTGAAGGTAAAAAGTAATTTGAATTAACAAAATTAAGCGTTAATTAATGAAGAATATGACAGGACTTAAAAATTGTGTAACTCGCATAACTGCAATGCATCAATGATCACTGTTTTAGACAGCAGTTAAAATATTATTGGCTTTGTGAGTTGTAATGCTAAATTTGCAAACGCAATAAAAATATTTTTTCTATGAAAAAGGCCACAAGATATGGGTCTGCATAACAAGTATCACTGATAATGTTATTAATGAAGCTGATATTCTTAGTAAATGAATAAAATTTTATAGCTATGAAATAGTTTACTAACAGAATTATTGTAATTCTAACACATCTGAAATTTTAGTTGAAGTTGAGCAAACAAAAAATTTGTAATTTAGATTTTAAATTCACACAACATAATATGCAAGATGTAACAGAATCTGATACTGTAATAAGCCATCAATACTTAAACTTGAATTCAGTACTGATAAGGAATTCATAGAATGATAATGTAAATACTTGAGGGTGACATTTGTTAGGCTAGGATCAACAACAAAATTTATTCACTTAAACAATATATGAATAATAGTTCTAAATCCATTGCTATATTGTCAGTAAATGTGGAATGTATTAATATGTATGACCGATTGAAGTATTTTTCAATTACATCATTTCTGGTGTTATCATAACATTGCTTAGTAAGAATATACTTATGTAGTTTAATATGTATTAGTGATATTTTCAGAAAAAAACTTTAAGTGAGAGGGATCACTCATTTGTATAAAAAAATAATATAACTAAAAAAAATCTACTTATGCCAGTTGATAGTTGGAGAATGTCCTTCATCACCGTTTCTATTGTAGCGTAAATTCTTTGTCTTCAGCTATTCACTCCATACTAGACAATGATTATAGTACCATCTAAGTTGGAGAATTAAATTGTAACAATTCTCTTACAATTGTAGATATTATAAATAGTTAAAAAATTAATGGAATAAGAATTTTGATTCCTATCTCAACAGAACCTTACTTTCTGCATTGAAATCAACAGTTCTTAATATTTTGTAAAAATTTTATTGATTAATAATTTTGCTTTTAATACAATTATGTTTTATATCTATAACAATTATACTATAATTGTTTACATCTATTACACGTGCTTAAAACAAGTAAATCATAGAAATCTGGTGCTACTTTTCTAGTTATAAGTTATAACTTTAGCAAGTAACGTGAGTAGTAATGTGTTATATTGACTATAAAGTGTTTACTTATAGCTTAATTTAGTAGATAATATTATTTTCAGAAATAATGTGAAGTTATAAACTGGTAGAAACTATTGATCAATAATTAATAGGATAAATAAGTTAGTTTAACAAGCACATGGCTAACCTTAAAATCGCCACGTGGTCAAGAACTTCCTAGTACATAAAGGTCTGCCACCTAGTTGCTTTTTTACCAAGCAAATGGATCTGAAGCCTTCTTCAATCTCTTTGATCTGGCAGCAGATTCAAACCGATCGAAGTGGGACTTAGAAACTTTTCTAAGTCTCACGAGGGATTTTCATAGGGAAACAGAAGTTTCCCTATTATGTAGATGCTAGGCTCTCGGCCCCAAAATCCTTAGGGTTTCAGGCCAGATCCTCAAGGTAGTTCCACCCCACTTTCCCATTTTCGCGGGCGATACCCCATCCCCCCCAAAAAATTATTTTTTCATCACTATCACCCCGCATCAAAATTTTTGCACTTTCATGCAATGTGTCTACAGACTCGCTAAGAAGTGTAGAACATTTTGACAGTTTAAGATCTCTGTAATAACAAAATGGAATAGGATAACTTATCAAACATATTGACGTGGAGGCCACACCTGCGAAGATCAGTACAGATGCAACGATGCCTGATCCTACATCTGACAGGCTGCCTGTCAGGTTGTTAGGGTGGATGTTGTAAACTGCCCTCAGCGATGTTACAGCTGCCTTGAAGTTTGGCGTGTCTCAAGGAACTGCAAGAGTGCAGACAGGTCAGCTGCATGGTTTAACTGTGGAGCAGCTGGAACCCAGGCGGCAGACTGCAGCAGCATGCCAAAATGCCTTTCATGTAACGTCAAGGGGCATTGGACTGGCAGCGTAACATCCCCAAAGTGGTGAACAAATAAAGTAAAGGAGAACCGGAGGAGGAATGGACAGCAATCGACAAGCAGATGAAAGTAGTTCAACTAAACATGAACCACTGTGTGCTGGCACAGGATATGCTTGCCAGACACATAGTGGAGATGGACATGGACATAGCCGTAGTTTCAGAGCCATATGCACTGCAACGCCGTCCGAACTGGATTCTATCTGAGGATGGAGGTGCGGCACTGTGGACGTGTGTCTCGTCCTACGCAGGACGTACATTAGGGAGTTGGCTTCATGAGGGCGAGAGTGTTTACTGCATGTGCTATCTCTCCTCCAACATCTGCTGCCCACGTAGCAGAACAGGCCGGTGACTGGAGTGGTTCATTCAGCCCTGTTGTATGGTGTAAAACTGTGGTTGGGAGTTTTATGATATGCAAAATATAGAGGAAAAATTGAGTTTGTCAATAGGAGGTGTTGCCTTCAGGTAATATCGGCTTATATAACGGTCTCAAAGGAAGCAGTGGAGGTCCTACCTGGACTCCCGCTCATAGATCTCATCATTATGCAGTGCTGTAGGATAAAGGAACTGGGCACGCTGCCTACAGATGAAAAGAAACATCAGACCCAGGAAATGCAGGGCGAGATGACACAAATGCGGCAGGAGCGATGGAATCGGACCACGAATGGCAGGTGGCACACCAACATATAGGAGACATCAAGGGGTGGTGTTGTAGAGGGCATGGCTTGCTAGGATATGAACTAACACCGTTCCTGGCAGATCATGGAGGCTTCCGATCAAACCTACATCGATTTACTGACCGCAATGACAACTGCCAGGATTGGGGAAAAGAAGGAAAATATACATGTTTTCTTTGTATGCCCTAGATTTGCTGATGCGTGAAATAAGATGCTGGACAGACTAAACTGAACATGTATGTTTCACCCTGACGAAACACAAAGGATGCTTCTGTAGGACAAGACATTGGAGGGTGGTGGAAGACTACACCAAAACTGTCATGCGAATGTTACATGTTTATGACGAGACCCGAAATAGAGCACGACACCAGAGGGCATGTGTGAGGACAGGCTCTCGGCTGAGTGCTTTGTCCTGATTTTTTCATGTATGTTTGCTATTTTTACTTTCATATATTTTGTATGTACATGCATGCAATCTTTTCATAGTAGCAATATTTTATTATGATCTTGCTGTGCTTTCTTTTATTAGGTTGAGATGTCTCCTGTATAATTTTGATATCTCTGTTGCATATATGATTGATATGTTCCTTTGCCTCCTCTATGAATCATGAGACCTTGCCGTTGGTGAGGGGGCTTGAGTGCTCAGGGATACAGAGTAGCTGGACCGAAGGTGCAACCATATCGGAGAGGTATCTGTTGAGAGCCAGACTAAGGAATGATTCCTGAAAGAGGGCAGCAGCTCTTTCAGTAGTTGTTAGGGGCGTGAGTCAGGACGACTTAAACGGACGTATCAACAACACTCAATCCTCTGAGTACTACGCAGCTGAAAGCAATGGAAAACTACAGCTGTTTTTTTTTTTTCCAAGAAAATGTGGCTCTGCATTTTCAAAAGCAATAATGGAGGCGCCTTCCTTGGTAAAATATTCCGGAGGTAAAATAGTCCCCCGTTCGGATCTCCGGGTGGGGACTACTAAGGAAGGGGTCACCAGAAAAGTAAAAAATAACATTCTACGAGTCGGAGCGTGGAATGTTAGAAGCTTAAAAAAGGTTGGTAGGCTAGAGAATTTAAAAAGGGAAATGGATAGGGTAAACGTGGATATAGTAGGAATTAGTGAGGTTCGGTGGGAAGAGGAAGGCGACTTTTGGTCAGGTGACTTTAGAGTAATTAACTCAGCGTCAAATAATGGGCAGGCAGGAGTAGGTTTCGAGATGAACAAGAAAATAGGGAGGAGAGTGGAGTATTTCAAAACGCATAGCGATAGAGTCATTGTAATAAGGATAAATTCAAAACCTAAACCGACAACGATTGTTAATGTCTATATGCCTACAAGCGCCCATGATGATGATGAGGTAGAATGTGTATACGAAGAGATTGATGAAGCAATTAAACACATAAAAGGAGATGAAAATTTAATAATAGTTGGAGATTGGAATGCAAGCATTGGAAAAGGCAAGGAAGGAAATATAGTGGGTGAATACGGGCTGGGCAAAAGGAATGAAAGAGGGGACCGACTTATAGAGTTTTGCACGAAGTATAATTTAGTAATTGCCAACACCCAATTTAAAAATCATAATAGAAGAATATACACTTGGAAAAAGCCAGGCGATACTGCAAGGTATCAGATAGATTATATCATGGTTAAGCAAAGATTTAGAAATCAACTCGTTGACTGCAAAACTTACCCTGGAGCAGACATTGATAGCGACCATAATTTGGTGATAATGAAATGTAGATTGGGGTTTAAAAACCTGAAGAAAAGGTGTCAGATGAATCGGTGGAATTTAGAGAAGCTTGAGGAAGAGGAGGTAAAGAAGATTTTTAAGGAGGACATCGCTAGAGGTCTGAGTAAAAAAGATAAGATAGAAAATGTAGAAGAAGAATGGGAGAATGTTAAAAAGGAAATTCTTAAATCAGCAGAAGCGAACTTAGGCGGAATAAAGAGAACCGGTAGAAAACCTTGGGTTTCAGACGATATATTGCAGCTGCTGGATGAACGTAGAAAATATAAGAATGCTAGTGATGAAGAAAGTAAAAGGAACTATCGGCAATTAAGAAATGCTATAAACAGGAAGTGCAAACTGGCGAAAGAAGAGTGGATTAAAGAAAAGTGTTCAGAAGTGGAAAGAGAAATGAACATTGGTAAAATAGACGGAGCATACAGGAAAGTTAAGGAAAATTTTGGGGTACATAAATTAAAATCTAATAATGTGTTAAACAAAGATGGTACACCTATATATAATACGAAACGTAAAGTCGATAGATGGGTGGAATATATTGAAGAGTTATACGGAGGAAATGAATTAGAAAATGGTGTTATAGAGGAAGAAGAGGAAGTTGAGGAGGATGAAATGGGAGAAACAATACTGAGATCTGAATTTAAGAGAGCATTAAAAGATTTAAATGGCAGAAAGGCTCCTGGAATAGACGGAATACCTGTAGAATTACTGCGCAGTGCAGGGGAGGAGGTGATTGATAGATTATACAAACTGGTGTGTAATATTTATGAAAAAGGGGAATTTCCGTCAGACTTCAAAAAAAGTGTTATAGTAATGATACCAAAGAAAGCAGGGGCAGATAAGTGTGAAGAATACAGAACAATTAGTTTAATTAGTCATGCATCAAAAATCTTAACTAGAATTCTATACAGAAGAATTGAGAGGAGAGTGGAGGAAGTGTTAGGAGAAGACCAATTTGGTTTCAGGAAAAGTATAGGGACAAGGGAAGCAATTTTAGACCTCAGATTAATAGTAGACGGAAGATTAAAGAAAAACAAACCAACATACTTGGCGTTTATAGACCTAGAAAAGGCATTCGATAACGTAGACTGGAATAAAATGTTCAGCATTTTAAAAAAATTACGATTCAAATACAGAGATAGAAGAACAATTGCTAACATGTACAGGAACCAAACAGCAACAGTAGCAATTGAAGAACATAGGAAAGAAGCCATAATAAGAAAGGGAGTCCGACAAGGATGTTCCCTATCTCCGTTACTTTTTAATCTTTACATGGAACTAACAGTTAATGATGTTAAAGAACAATTTAAATTCGGAGTAACAGTACAAGGTGAAAAGATAAAGATGCTACGATTTGCTGATGATATAGTAATTCTAGCCGAGAATAAAAAGGATTTAGAAGAAACAATGAACGGCATAGATGAAGTCCTACGCAAGAACTATCGCATGAAAATAAACAAGAACAAAACAAAAGTAATGAAATGTAGTAGAAATAACAAAGATGGACCGCTGAATGTGAAAATAGAAGGAGAAAAGATTATGGAGGTAGAAGAATTTTGTTATTTGGGAAGTAAAATTACTAAAGATGGACGAAGCAGGAGCGATATAAAATGCCGAATAGCACAAGCTAAACGAGCCTTCAGTAAGAAATATAATTTGTTTACATCAAAAATTAATTTAAATGTCAGGAAAAGATTTTTGAAAGTATATGTTTGGAGTGTCGCTTTATATGGAAGTGAAACTTGGACAATCGGAGTATCTGAAAAGAAAAGATTAGAAGCTTTTGAAATGTGGTGCTATAGGAGAATGTTAAAAATCAGATGGGTGGATAAAGTGACAAATGAAGAGGTATTGCGGCAAATAGATGAAGAAAGAAGCATTTGGAAAAATATAGTAAAGAAGAGACCACATACTAGGCCATACCACAATATAGGCCACATACTAAGGCATCCTGGAATAGTCGCTTTAATATTGGAAGGACAGGTAGAAGGGAAAAATTGTGTAGGCAGGCCACGTTTGGAGTATGTAAAACAAATTGTTGGGGATGTAGGATGTAGAGGGTATACTGAAATGAAACGACTAGCACTAGATAGGGAATCTTGGAGAGCTGCATCAAACCAGTCAAATGACTGAAGACAAAAAAAAAAAAAAAATTAGTGCATAGAGAATATTCTTCTGAACGTTTTGGTGTTTTTGTATTAAAAATAGGCTTGAGTGAGTAGATATAGAATTTATAATAGTTTTTAACAGAAATATAATGTTTGAAGCTAGCAATATTGATAACAGGGAATGACTTCTTTGTTTGGTTATATGTGTGTTCTCGTGTGAGGTTGTGTTAGTTGCTGGTCCAGCTGCTGCTACTGGCGCAGAGCGGATCAGCCTTTTTTAAATAACATAAATTAACCGACAATGGACTGCTTCTAGCAGGAGAGAGTTGGCTGAGAGAGAGTTGCAGTGTGCAGCTGCCCGGCGCACCAATTTTGGTCCACTCTGTGCCAATAGCGGCTAACATAAAAATGTGAGCACGTATGACAAACAAACCCAAGCACTATCCTTTTTATGAGAAAGATAGAAATATAACATTTTGTACTATTGTTTACTTCAAGATCATATACAGAAAAATACTGGAACGTATTTAAACAAATGGTTATATTTTAAAATGTCAATGTTTTATGTTATCTGGAAAAAAAATCAGAACTTTCAACTGGACAGTGTTATCATCATTAAAATATATAAAAAAAGTAAAGATCTCAGATTAGACCGCTAAGATGTAACTTTTAAATCTGTCACATCTGATTAACTCAGTTATATTTTTCACACAATAAGAAATGTACTGACCTGAATTCTCTTCAAGAAACAGACCCAAAAAACCATACAGGTGAGACATCATAAGTGCCAAGAGAGGTCATCTTTTCTAGTAAAATATTAATAATACTGCAATAAAATGTAGCACACCTTTACACCAAAAAAAACCTTAAGGATTATGTTGCATGCATTTCGAAAAGTATAATGTTGGAGAATTGAAGAAATGCTGTGATCATATAGAGATCAAGGAAAATATTAAGTTGAGAGTAAATGAAATTAATAAGATCAATTATCAACCAAATTGATAATAAGAATCCAAATTCAGCATTAGACAACAATAACAACAGTTCTAATGGACAACACAGTAATTACTCTATTAATGATCATTGCAAACCATTAAAGGGAAAAGAATATAATGTTATAACGGAAGTATAAAATATAATAATTTTGTTAATTTTGAACATCGATAATGAAATATTTTCAGTAATAGATGCACACTAAGATCACTACTTGTGTCATCACTCTCTTTCAAGTTTACATGCAATCTGACAGCAACCCATCAAAACAAATCAATAATATTAAAAAACAATCTTAAATTATTTCTAGCCATGTACAGATAAACTTGGTTAGTAGTTAAAGAATTATCTGACAAATCAGTACGGAAACTCCCAGAAAATGGTTCTATATAATAAAAAAAACTACTTTTTAATTTACAATAATTTTCCCAAACTTTTCTAATGAATTATATTGAAAAATAAAAATGCACTGACAGATATTATCTAAAATAATGAGTAAGTAATATTTCAGACGTTTTTCTGTGCAATAAAATTGGAAAAATTTATTATTTATTTTCTTATTCTATTTCAGTGAATAGATAAATCCCGACTGAATCTTAGTCACCTTCAAGAAAATTCCTACTGTATAAATAATTGTATTTAGCTACTAGAATAACTGCTGCGCATTAGGATGCCCATACCTATCCATGCCCATCGTCTATCCATATGTTTATAACAATATGCCTAAGTTTATAACAATGACATACCATTAAATGTAGAAAAATGAGATTTTTATAAATGAAACAACCTCATAGTAATCTACTTTTTTATGTGAGGCCACCGCATTTAAACCCCCATGGCTGGGACACTAAAAAATTTAAACGGAAAACTTAAGACTATGCAGATTCACAATGTAGGTCGGGCAAAGAGGGTAGCTTTAATTTAGTTTTAATTATCTAACTGGTACAGGATAAATGCATCTGGTCATAATATAATACAACAAACTGTTCTTACGAAAAGGATTCATGTACATTTTAAATATAAAAGCAATCTGTTTTTTGTAGAACTTTATTTGATTAAAAAAATAAATAACTTTGAATGTACATATGAAAATTAATCAAAAACATAATTTTTAAATAATAAGAGTATATAAATATAGTTTAATCCACTTAAATATTTAAGTGGAAGATTAAGTTTTCATTTCACATACATATTGTAAAATCAGACTATATAATTCTGAAATCTTTTAATTTATGAACAAAATATTATTTCTTAACATCACATAATAATCGCAATTTATATATTATAAACATTTCTAAAACTGAAATATAATAAACTAATTTTTTTATTACAATAAAATACTCTATTTGATAAAGATATTTATTTTATAAAAAATTGAATACATATAAAATATCTTAATGAACTGATGATCTGTAGGACCGTGAATCTATATTTTGTGAATATGATAGCGATAGTGAATGTGACATAGAAAGTCTTGACAATGTATGTGAAATTAAAAACAAAAACACGATGAATGTATCCGATGAATTGTTGAAGAGGAAATTAGACGAAAGTCTGTTTATAAAAAAAATTGTTATAAATTGAGTACTGAACTTATTAGTTCAAGAACTTAGGTTATTAGGACTCATCTTTCTCAAATAAAAGAAACTGCTAAAAACTTGAATCTCTATTAATTCAATTTATTATTGGGAATTACTGTTTAGTGATGAAATGTTATACATTATATTAGAACATAAAATTATTAAATTATCACTAAAACTAATGCTCTGCAACTTCCTTTGTTAATTACACTCATAATATTGAATTAAAAGCTTTAATGGACTACTGTATTTATTTGGTATATTTAATTCTAGTAAAGAAGATGTGAGGAATCTACAGAAAGTGATGGAACTGGAAGTGTTATATTCAGGGAAACCGTGTCCCTTCAGCGGTTTGTATTTCTGTTAGTTTTAACGGCACTAAAGTACACTCCAGTATACAAGATGGTGACAAAACTGCTCATATTTTCAAATTATTTAAAATGTTAATCTCAAATTGCAGGTCGAATTATTCTCCCTCCAAGTATCTAATTGTAGAAAAGATGCTTGTCAGTTTTCAGGATCTATGCACCTTTTGAATGTTCATGAAAAATAAGCCCTGAAAATATGGACACATATTTTAAGAAAATCACTCTCCTTAACTCATATGAGACGTTGACTTGAAGAATCCAGACTTTCAACATCTCTGACTTTATTATTAGAAATGTATTAAAAATTAAAAAAGGAAAAATCAAACATGAATTGCTACAGAAAAAACACAGGCGATGTCATATGTGCCCATCAATCAATGACAACAAACATCTCAACGTCTGTAGTGAGTGTGAGACCATGTATGCAACTACAAATAACATCAGAAGAAATAGTTGCCAAAAATGAAGATCTTGAATAAAATTAATACTTTTTTTCTTCATTTAAAATTTTTCAATACATATTTGTCTCCAGTTAGTTTTGAAATATCACAATTTATTGTTACAAATACATTTCATTCAAGAATCAGACATTTTCAAATTTCATGATACATAGAAGATTTTTCGATTATTTAATTTTTTAATTACTTTGTTTATTTTATAATACAGGTAAAAAACTTTCATTAGTAGTCGGTAATTAGAAAAAAAAAATCATTAAAAATGTTAATCTTTTTATCAAAAAACACGTTAGTAATTTTCATACATATATCACATATTTAGATCAAATTAGTTTTATTAATTTATATATATTCTAAACATTATGTTGAATATTTTATTTCTTAAATGCAATGATAGATATTTGAAATAATGTATATTAAGTAGTAATATGATGTTTTACATGCTACAATCAGGTAATCTAATTAAATTTTATATAAAACCACTAAAAAGCCACCTTTGTATGTTTTTGCATTGCAAATACGGTCAATAATTTTGTCAACCAAAAAAACAAATTTAATATTGTGAGAATTTCAATTTTTGGGTCAGCTGTGAACCGACAATAGCATTAATATAATAATAGCAGTAAAGAGTTAAAGTGGTACAGAAGTAGATCGAATTTCAAAGTATGGTAAGAGACCTGGCATCTCAAGTCTCTGCCCTCTATTGTTTAACTTTGCAGCTCCTATACTTTTCAAAACTATTTTCTATTGTGAATAGAATATATTTGAGAATATAATAGGAATATTAACAACGATTTGAGACATGTATTTCAAAATGTTAGTTTCTGTTTATATTCAAGGTTATGAGCACTTTTAACCATTTTAGTGTGTAAAACAAAGAGGAAAATAACTCACAACAAGCAGATAAGATAAGAAATTTTTTTAAAGAAATTGACACATGAAAGAGGCAGTCATTCTTTTACATGTTGATAAAAAATTAAAAATGAAGTTTTTGAGGTCAATAATGACAACAGGTTCAGGAATCCTCCTATTTGTTTTTAATATGCGAGTAAACTTAAATACAAAATCAGAATGAGGTTTTAAATTCATGCAAGATCAACGTTATTTGTGAAAATGAATTTGAGAAAAACACATGTAATGTGTGATTTGTATAAGTCTCACTTGGAACTTCACAAATGTTTTTTCTGTACAACCTTTTCGGAAATGGTAGAATTTCTCAGCACAAACCAAGTTATCTGACTGGCATAATACGTGGTTCTGGGGTTAATATATTCATCATCACGTGCATATTATACTCTAGAGTAATACATAAATCTAAACTCTTTTTAGGTCGTCTGTAGCCTTGGAGTTTTAATGTAGCCTGTAGTCAGTGGTAATGATTCAGTTTTCATCTAGATGTCTTGGATTCAAATCCCGGTCAGGAATCGTTTTTTTCACAAATACCATGGCTACAAAACTGCCATTTTACTTAATCCTCTGATGCAATACCTAATAGTGGCAGTGCTACTACAGTGGTAATAAAATTATTAAAAATGTACTTTGTAGCTATAAAAGCCAAACGTTAATTTTTTGTTTACCTACCATAAAACTGTTCAAGTTTCGACTTCAGATAATTTCTTCAATAATTATCTCTTACACCAACGACCACAATTCAACATTGTGGTCTAGGTATTGTTCAAAATACCTAGACTGATTGGTTTTCCTTATCTTTACGTGGATAAAATTTGTTATAGTTGTTTTAAATTATGCACACTTGAAAAAATTATATTCATTTTTTCCCATAATATATTTTCTTACTATAAGATTTTTAAAGGTCATAACAATTCTCTAGTATGGATACTAAGATATCTTTTTGAACTATAACTCATTGAAAGATTTTCGACAAAGGTTACAAACAGAAATTTTTCTAATTAGTTATGAATATTAAGATGTAATTTTAAATTGCTTTTGCGATTAAATGACTTTTGACAAGAGTTACAAATATAATTCTTCTCTTTTGTATGAATATTAAGATGTAATTTTAAATATCTTTTGCGATTAAATGACTTTTGACAAAAGTTACAAATATAATTCTTATCTTTTGTATGAATATTAGGATGTGTTTTTAAACTGGTTTTGTGATTAAATGACTTCTGACAAAAGTTACAAATATAATTCTTCTCTTTTGTATGAATATTAAGATGTCTTTCTAAATTGCTTCTGCGATTAAATGACTTTTGACACAAGTTACAAATATAATTCTTATCTTTTGTATGAATATTAAGATGTAATTTTAAACTGTCTTTGCGATTAAATGACTTTTGACAAAAATTACAAATATAATTCTTCTCTTTTGTATGAATATTAAGATGCATTTTTAAATTTCTTTTGTAATTAAATGACTTTTGACAAAAGTTACAAATATAATTCTTCTCTTTTGTATGAATATTAAGATGCATTTTTAAATTTCTTTTGTAATTAAATGACTTTTGACAAAAGTTACAAATATAATTCTTCTCTTTTGTATGAATATTAAGATGCATTTTTAAACTGCTTTTGTGATTAAATGACTTTTGACAAAAGTTGCAAATATAATTTTTGTCTTTAGTATGAATATTAAGATGTAATTTTAAATTGCTTTTGCAATTAAATGACTTTTGACAAAAGTTACAAATATAATTCTTCTCTTTTGTATGAATATTAAGATGTGTTTTTAAACTGGTTTTGCAATTAAATGACTTTTGACAAAAGTTACAAATATAATTCTTCTCTTTTGTATGAATATTAAGATGTATTATTAAATTTCTTTTGCGATTAAATGACTTTTGACAAAAGTTACAAACAGAATTTTTCTCTTCTTTGTGCGTAATAAGTTGTGTTTTTAACTTATTTTCAAGAATAAGAGACTTTTGACAAGAGTAAGAATTATTTTCTTTCTCTTTAGCATGAAAGTTAATGTCCCTCTTTAAATAACATTTACATCTGAATCTTTCATTGCAATATTCACAAACCAATTTCTTTCCTTTCTGCTGAGGTAACTCATTTTCACTACTTATATCCTTGACTAAATTTTCTGTTCTTACATCGCCATTCGCACAATTACATTCACTGGATTTTTGTTTTATAATTCTATCATATACCGAATTATTTACACATCTCTTACAATTCTTAGTACTTGTAGTGATGGTTAATTTATCAATAATAACCTGTAAAATTAAAACAATCGTTAAAAAGTAATTATGAATTCATGTAAAATTATTTCCATTAAAATAACATTATTCTATTTTGCAAAATATGGATAAAAAACTGAATATCTTAAACATATATTCAAAATAAACATCGTTTGGAATATTATTTAATGATTCACAAGTAAAGTTTAACGTAATAACAAACTTTACTTATCCTATTGCATATCTATACACATAGCTGAAACTTTACAGATTGTCTGGGCTAAAGGTATCCAAAATAAATGGCCTATATTTAGGAAATCAGTCCTAACTTCTTAGTAGACTCAAATGATAGCATAAATCTCCAAGAATTGTTCAGTGTACTTTCAATATTCAGTAGAATATGCATATGATGTGCAGACAGGCTGACTCCAATGCGATTGTAGTCCATCAATATGTGGATCCCACAAAAACCATTCAGTGCATGCTTTAGTTAATGGAGTTTCAATCATGTACACATGTTTAACAGCTTGTACAAACTGAATGGAATATCAATTCTTTTACGTCAAAGTTTAACGTCCTCAAAGGTATGACTTTAAGAGACAGAAATCATCAAAGGTTACAGTTGTGATGAGGCTATGGATCAAGTAAGCGACGCATTCACTGCCCATCCCATTAACTTTATTAGGCGACCTGGTTATGGACTGCAAATATCTCTTTCTACTGTTCACAACATTACCATATGCACTCAGTTTGCAAGAATACAAGTTACAACTCTTATTTATAGTTAGATATCTTATTTAGTGGTGAGACAACTTTTCATATGTGCAGGATAGTTAAAGACACTCTGTCAAATTTAATGTACTTCATGCAGTAAAAATAAAATAAATAGAATAAATTTACGCTATGTAACCTGGAAAGCCAATTTACATTACTGAGTGGATTTAAATCACACTATTTATAAAAATTATGATTATTCCTTTTTTTTAATATAAAAATGTGCTGCCATCTGTTGCTGCTTTTATAAGTGTCATCTTCATATTCTGTCTGAAAGTTGATCAAGTAGGAATCTTTTGTATTTATGTTTAAATACCTGAAAAATGTCTAAACTTTACCTAGTATTATTTAAATTAAATTTCTTGATATTTTCACTACATAGAAATTTTAATATTAAAATTAACTATTTACAATATTTTAATTTTTTATTATGTTTGATATGTAATTTTATATAAATATATTATATACAGCTGATGATGCAGGATCCTGCAAAGGTGCTTTTGGAATAGAAAATAAAGTAAGTGTCATTTCATTTACTTTATAATTCTGTACTTGGGTTGTTCAAGTTGATTTTTTTATTATAAAAATACAACATATATATATATGATCAAACTGGAAAACATGATTTATAATGTATATTTTTATAATAAATAAAATAAAAATATATAATTTTTTGAATTCTTCTAAATTAGCATCCTCTTTTAACAATATATTAAATACATTTTAAAAAACTTGTAAATAAATCTGATGAAGTGGTGCTCATGCAAGAAACACTGATATATATATATTTCCACACAGGGCAAGAAACTTAAAAACCAAACTGAGAGAGCTTAACTACTAGGTATTTGAGTGTTACTTTTTACACTGCTCCTATTAGCACTATTATTGGAGGTGTATATTACTACTCTAATCTATTATTGTCTGTTGTAAACTATTCATGCTTCAGTGCAATAATTTTCGAGAACCACGGTTTTCCTTGTCAACACGATTTGTCTAGTGCAAATCTGACTAGACGATTTGTCTAGTTGCAAGTCCTTCACTATCAATAACTGAAGGCAAATGTTCACAATAAATAACTGAAGTCATTGACAACAGTTTGCATCAGGTGACTCTCAATATAATTACTTTAGCATTGATGCATCAGCTGTGCAGGGTGATCACTTCGGATATCTTTTGTCAAAATATGGTAGATATGTTAAGTCTTCCTAATGTAATCACAAAATTAGATTTTATATTATTTTCTTTTCATTTACAGATTTTATGTCACAACCATGTTTAGTCTTACCAGGTCCACTTCAAACTGCCTACCTGATAAATATTGAAACATGAACACTGAATACAATTAACAACAAATCACCCAAAGCTTACTAAAATGTAAACTCCATCAACAGGTTAAAATTCACATATTTCAGTCATCAATGAATTTCAAAATACACTTTGCTCTCACACATTGACCATTTATCATTCACAAACATCTCAATAAATCGATATTAATTAAAATGAACTAAATACAATTACAGACATTTTGTTAAAAACGAACACATTGAAATATATACATAGTAATGAAATTAAGAAGAGACAAATCTTGTTTGTTACAATAGCCAATAGCTAATACTTACACGACATGGATAAAATACCATCCCATCTTTTGTCTTCACTGTGTGAAAATCTTTTATTCGAAGTTCATTGCTTTTCATATTAAGATTAACCAGTGGTGAAACATCATTCAATAAGATCTCAGATTCCTTTTTAAAAAAAAGATAAAGAACACAAATTACAAACTAATTAATTTCCAATAAATGTTTTTTTTTTTTTATTCTGACTGGAACTTAGTAATAATACCACTTATATACAGATCTCATATCATAAAAATAAATATTTTTCATAGTAAATACCATTAAAATCTGTCTTGCTAAAAATTTTAGAAAAATCCAAATATTATGACAAAATTAGGCCAAGAAAGAACAAAACTGATTTAATTTTATTTTTATATGAATTTACTATTAATAGAATATTACAATTGTTATATATATATATATATATATATATATATATATATATATATATATATATATATTATACACTTTATTTTCTCAAAGTGTATGTTGCAAAAAATAACAAAATAGCAAACACATTAATCAGAAATTTAAATCTGAGAAAATTAATTTTATAAGTCAATTTAAAACAAATATGGGGGGTTGTTCAAGAAGGTTTTGAAGAATTTTTTTTTAACTTTCAACTTAATTCTCTAGCAATTTGTTTCATTTACCCAGATTTTCCAACTTTTTTTATATTATCAGTATGATGTGATTTGTCCAACTCTGCGAAATAAGCAGTTCTCTCACCTTTGCATCATTAGAAATAAATCTTTGTCCAATGAGCCATTTTTTCAGATTTGGGAGAAGGTAATAATTAATTGAAACCAAGTCAGGTGAATACAGCACATGCTTCCAGATGACTTTGTCAAAGTGTAAATTATCATTGAGTTTTGCAACTACTATCAGAGATATGTGTACCCACACATTATTGTGGTAAAAGAACAGTAACTTTTTGGCCAATGTGGCAGTACATATCAATCAGTCCAGAACTGTAATGATCCTCGTACTTGAAAGTTCATGTATTACTAAAGAATAAACCAAAACATGGTAAAAAAATGCAATGAAGTCAAATTAAAAAATCAACATTAAGTGCTTACATAAAGTTTCACTCATATAACTACTCCACTAAATACACTCTGAAAGGGCGAGTAAAACTAACTTACTGCTTCATGTTTGATTTTATGATCTTCTAATTTAATTAGGTTGGTCCCTTCAGTCACAAAAGGATCTGTCACTTTTTCAAAATTATCACACCCATTACTGATCGGCTTATATATATAAATAAAATATTGTCAAGTGAATTATTAATGCGAGACCTGACATTAGACACATTACTAATAAAAATGGCACTAGTCATTCTCAAGAATGAAAGAGAAGAACAGGTTTTGCAATATTTTTTTCATGCAACAAATATACACAAGTGTTACATAAACATGATATTACCACTGAAATAAAGGTGATAGTCAGCCACACACAAGCAGCTCAATTATTTATACCACAGAAATTTATGTACAATGGACACAAAACTATCAGAGAACATTACCATGACTGTGCCCAGACGTACTTTAGTTGCTTCACATGAAACAAAATTAAACTTTAAAAAAAAACTAGGGAAGAAAGTTTAAAGCAACCGACTAATGGTCTTTTGAACAGAAAATTATAAATTATATATGACT
This sequence comes from Lycorma delicatula, assembly GCF_047948215.1. Classification (NCBI taxonomy): domain Eukaryota; kingdom Metazoa; phylum Arthropoda; class Insecta; order Hemiptera; family Fulgoridae; genus Lycorma; species Lycorma delicatula. The sequence continues at coordinate 1,291,308 of NC_134458.1, forward strand.
CCATTCACTAAAAACATTAAAAAGCTGGAGCTACAATTTTAATACATTTTTTTTAAACTTTACAGTCCAGTACACTCTTCTTCAATTCTGAGAAGCCCCTTATTGAACAAAATGTTGAAATTCATCAAAGTCACTCCCAAAAATTGTAGGCTCTCTGTAGGAGATGATTCTGTCATACTCTGAGAATGACATTTCCTGTCGTATATTCCCGATACAGAATAAAAATTGCACCTAAAAGATGTATTGTTTGTTATGCAAACAACATAAGAAAGGAATCACAATATAACTGTTGGGAATGTGATGTTGGTATTTGTCCTGCCCCTTGTTTTAGAAATTTCCACACTAAGAAGGAAAACATTTTCATATTTCAAAAACATTAAAATTCATTTAAAAAAAAAAAAAAATGTATGACTAGTATTAAACTGAAATATAGTAATAACTCTGGGAACTGGCAAACATGAATATAAGTTATTATTCTGTGATCTTGAACTCTGAATGGCTAAATTCATAAATATTTATGAACTATTTCCATAGAAAATAATTTAATCGTTTTCACAGTAAGATTAGAAATAAATACATAGAAGATTCACAACATGTAAACTTATTTCACCATGGCTCAATGAGATAATGATATGTATCAGACTACACTTTGTATAGTTTAGTAGAGACTCAGAAGATCAATTCCTGAGACATATGGTTAATTAAACCCCAACCACCAGAGTACACAGGTATTCACTGCTAAGTTTTTAAATCTGTATAAAAGGAACTGACTTTTACTAGGATTTGAACCTGAGAACTTTCGACTTTGAAAATCAGCTGTTAAAACAACTTTTTTGTGATGAGTTAAACACTAGATCAGCCTGGTGGGCTAAATATATATATTATTATTATCTTTTATGACCGCATAGGATCATTTTAGTCAGTCTGTTATGCATGTCTCTTTGATGGGACTGTTTGGGCCTTGTGGTCCTCCCATTACTTTTTTATACATTTTGATTTTTGTGCCCTTTCTAGTGTTGAAATGTTTGTGTTGTGAGGTTTTATCTTATGAGTGTTTTTGTTCGTGATTTTCTCATTTAATTTTATCGTACCTGTGGCGTCTACTGATGTAATGCCAATTTCCTTCAGATCCTATCTTATTTCTCCGAATCATCTGCATCCTGCCTTTGTATTTTCCGAGTCGAGATTGTACTGCATTAGCAGTTTCCGAAGTCTTGAATACTGCATCCTCATGATTATGTCGAAAGAATCCTAATCTCCTCTTATGCATATCAGTAATGGGTTCTAACTCTTTGTACATGATTTTGTTTGGCACACTCCACCACTGCCCATCTTTATGATACATTTTATCCACAATGCAAGTTCTTCCAATTTTTTCTTTCCATCTTCTGGAACATGTCTGTCTTTGATTGTTCGTTCAGGTGGAAGAGTGTTTGCTGAATAAGTGGTTTATGGTTTTATAACTGTGTTTTAGTGTCTTATTTTTGTATTTATTGATAGGCATTTTTATTATAAGTGTACCAGGTTCATTTTTGTGCTTCAGCTAGTTTTTTCTTCTTATTCAGATAAAGGATTTTTCATTTAGATTGTTTGTTACAATTTCTCCAAGGTATTTAAATTGGGTTACTAAATTTTGGGTCCAATTTTATTTGTAATGTTTTGAAGTACTAATATCCGTGATTTAGTTTCATCAATGCCATTTGCTACAAGTGTCAAGTCGCCAGCAAAACTGGGACAGTTTGTTTCAATTTTTCCACCCATTTTAACTTTTGGGAGACACCTTTTTGAGCTTGAGCCATTCCCTCATTACCATTTCTAGAGCACAGTTGAACAATAGTGGTGAGAACTCATTGCCTTGGCGCAATCCTGTTTTGATCTCAAAAGGTTCTGAGAGCTCACCTTTGAATATTACCTTTGACACTGTTTGTAAGGGTCAGTTTTATCATGTTTATAATTTGATAAGTAGTTCAAGGCGTCTTAGAATTTTTAGTAGGGATGCAGTTATAAGCTTTCCTGAAATCTACAAACGTTATGACCACATCCTCTTGTAATCCATTATTAGCTTGAAACTCAAGATGTGGTCTGGGCAGCTCCTCCAGGATCTTAAACCTTCCTTGCATTCTCCTGGTTTTTTCGAGTTGTGGTTTGCTCCTGTTGAGGATGATTCTTGAAAGAATTTTGTATGTTGTGTCTAGGAGTGAGACTCCCCAGTTAATTGTTAGGGTCTGTTTTGCCCCCATTTTTGTGTAGTCAATGGATGAGGGCTATCGTCCATTGTTCTGGTAGTTCTTCTTTGATCTCGATGTTGACAAACTGATGATGAAGGACAATTTTTGCTGATCTTCATGCATATTTTCAGATCTTTCGAAAAGTCTGATCTTCTCCTGCTCCTTTATAATTCTTCATCTCACCTAGTGGTTGGTAGATTACTTTTATTGTGGGAGGGTTGATGTTTTCTGGTGGTGTTGGTGTTAAAGTTTAAGAATTTTGTTGGTTCTTCGCAATTTAGGATATCGTTAAAATATTTAACAAGGATTTCCACATTGTTTATATTTCTGTTAGCCAGTTTCTTATATTGACTTCAGTGTTTTTTTAATGATGTAGTCTCTTTATTCTCCTTAGGGGTCAGGTGGTTTCTTTTCTTTGTTTTACTAGATTTGGGAAGGATATTTCTAATTTTTGGGATTAATAGCAATAGTAGATTTTTTTCCACTGTTCTGATACATTTGCTATTCCAACATTGATGTTTTTGTACGGGATTTTATTGGGGCTAATTCTTCTGCGATTTGTTTATTGTTGTTGACTGGATCTTCGATTTATCTGTGATTGTTATTTTTTTGGTTGCTTTTTGGTAATTTTCATTCTTGATCAGTCGGGCAGGATCCTCTTTTCTTCTAGTTTTAGGACTTGATTTTGTTGTTTTCTTTGTGAAGCAAATTTAATTTTGACTACATAGTGATTGGATGCAGTGTCTATGCCTCGGATGACTTTTACACTGTAGATCTCCATGGAGTGCTGTTTATCCATAAAGACGGTCTAGTTACCATTCTCCTATAGTGTAATCAAGGTGTTTTTAGATTTTGATTTTTTGAGACTTCATCTTGAAATATGTGGAATTCAATATTAGGTTGTCGTTTCTGCAGAGATCAATGAATCTCTGTCCATTTTTGTTTGTTTTTTTTGGGCGGGCCATTTTCCGATGTTGTCGTGGTCTTCTTTCTCTGTCTAGTTGGGCATTGAGTTTCCAATTAATTGTTTAACATGGATTTCAGTTATGTTATTTATAGTAAGGTCGAGTAGATTCCAGAACGTTACTGTTTCTTTATAGTCTTTTGGAGAATTATTTTTATTATTAGTGGATGCATCTACATATTAATGTAGATTTTATTAGATGCATTTGGTGTGAGTGTTCAGATTCTGACTGTTCTTAGATTCTGAGTGTTTGAGTCTGACTAAAAAGCCAGTTCAAAACTGTGGGACTTTTTCATCACTCTCTTTCCAGGTATACCTCCGCAGAGTCTATATCCGTGAGATTCCATGGCATCCTGGTCAGTGTTTCTTATTTCCTGCAGACCCATGATGAGAATTTTGTATTGGTCCATTCGGCCAGTTATTATTTCTAGTTTACCAGTCTGCTGCAGCAAGTTTACTTTGTGTGTGGAAATGTAGATGGTTTGATTTTGGACTTTGTATTTTTCTTATTTGTGTGTGTAGTGTTAGGGCATTCCAATGCTTCCAGTTGCATGTTATCTTCTAAGTGGCAGCCCACCATATCCAAATGCTGCCTTTTCTAAACTCTGGTGTTGCTTGGTTCAGCAGGTGGTGTATTTCTTAAAAAAGATCATTCAGTGACGCCTCTCAAGGGGACACCTGTCAAACTAGGTTCCGAGTTACATCTCTAAATGCGATCTAGTGAGGTGTGATTTGATGATAAATGAAGCTATGAAGTTTTTTTAGATTCAGTTCACCAGACAAATTTCTCCTATTTGTTTGGGATACTTCCAAGCATAACCCATGAAGGCTCAATCTGACTTTTGTTAAAAGATGTTATTTTGGAGAAAAGTTAAAAAGTCTGATCCTAAATGTTACACCCGTATATATATATATATACACAATAGCTTTCGCAATTCACAGAATTAGAGAAACACTCACCTAATCTTTTACTTCATCATAATGCTATTGGGCCTAAGCCCATCCTCAGTGATATCTTTTATAAATTCTTAACCTGTTTATAATTACACAATAACTATTAGCTTTTTACATTTTGTAATCTTTTTGCAATTGTTGGATTTTATCTTATAAATACCGGAAGAATACGATAAAACAAAAACTCCTGTTATTTCAATTGAGAAATAAAATGAATATATAAATGAAATGGTTTTAAAAAAAATGAATGACCCAACAATAAAGTTTTAAAAATTAAAAAAAGATTCCATAGTTAAATTCAAGGAAATATTTAATAATAATAATAAATTAAAATATCATATCAGATTATCCACGTATACCTTGTACCCCAAAACTTACAGGTTTCCCAAAATTACACAAGGAAGGTATAACAACAAGGCCATTAATTAATTTCAAAACAGCCCCAGGTTATATTATTACTAAAATTATTGATATAGCAATTAGATCAAAGATAAATTTAGAATACAAATAAAATATAAAAAACAGGTATGAATTAATAAATTAAATAAGTTAAAAATTATTAAAACTATAATTACTAGCTTAGATATAACCAATATGTACCCAGATTAACCCATTGATTACACAATCTCAATAGAAAATAAATTAATAAAAGCAGGTGAAGACAAAAAATTTATAAATATTTAACAATTAGAAACATGTCAGCAGAATTATTTTGAATTTATTGGAACCTGTTACATATGAGAAAATATTTTACCCATGGGATTTCCCTTATCTGCTTTAATGTCAAAAATATATTGCAGGAATTTGATAATAGAACAGTATATGGCATAAATCACGTATATTAAATTTTATTGTGGGTCAGATTCGTGGATGATAATTTAGTTATATATGAACCGGTTATAGATAATGATGAAGTAATTTTAAATAAATTCAGTTCAGATCATAAAACTTTATATTTTACATATGAAATGGAACATAACAGAAAATTAAATTATTTAGATGTAAATATTAAAATAAAAACAATCAAATAATAACTGAATTATATAAAATACCTACCTGAAATGAAATTATTATAAATAGGAATTCTAATCATATTTGGTCCCAGAAGGTTAATATTTTTAAGTACATGATAAACAGAGCAATAAAATACATAAACGACAAATGGGAATTTTGTAATTTTAGTATAAAGAATATAGCTATAAAAATGGATATCATACGTCATTGATTGATATTAAAAATATAATCAAGAATTTTTCAGTAATACAAATATTACTACATTATTACCCATAAAAATATGTAAAATAATCTTATACAAATAAAATTATAGAAAACTAAATTGATGCGTATACAAATAAAAAATACAAAACTGATAATCATATAATAAAACATTAAAAACATACAAAATCCTGTCGAGAATCATATACAACCAACATGAACTGGAACTTGGGGAATACCAAGGGGGATTTATTCCATGGAGAGGTTGCCCGGAGCAAATAATATCCCTAAAACTTATGATGGACTTATTTAAAAGACGGAAAAAACAACTAATAATCACCTTCGTTGAATTTAAAACGGCCTATGATTGTATACACCGACCAACCATGCTGAATATTCTGAGAAACCTGGGCCTTCACCCTAAACTCTTAAACATGATAAAATTAACTTTAACCGATACCCAGACCAGAGTGAAATTCAGAGGTGAACTCTCTCAACCCTTCTACATAAAAACTGGATTGAGGCAAGGAGACGGCATCTCACCACTCCTTTTTAACTGCGCCCTCGAATTTGTCATTAGAAAATGGTATGAAATAAATTCCAAAAATATAAAAATGGGTACTAAGAAAAACTCCATCGCACTAAATCGCCTAGGATTTGCAGATGACCTCGCTCTTTTAGCAAATAATATTCAAGAAGCCAAAACACAAATCATGAGCCTTCCAAACCTAGCACAAAAGATAGGGCTTCATATCTCTTTCGACTGAACTAATGGCCATAGATCCTCTGGTAATAGAGCACATTACGGTAAACAATCAGAAAATTAAAATAGTAAAACAATTTAAATATCATGGGGAAATAATAATTTATAATTTAAATGAAAAAGTGACATGGCAAAACCGGACAATAAAATGATGAAATCCCAAAAATTAACTCGGTCAACATATAACAAAAAATGCCTTTCGACTAAAGCAAAACTTAAACATTATAAAACTGTAGTACAGCCAGAAGTCACCTACGGAAGCGAGATCCTTTTCAAAATCACTCAGAAAAACCGAATTGAAAAAATTCTGAAAATAGAGAGGAGAATTGTCGGAACGTGTATCAATAAAAAACACCAAAAAGACGTACAATGGTGGATTGTGCCAAATGAGGTGGTGTATCGAGAAATAGAGACTGTTACTGATACTATGCGGAAAAAAAGAATCTCTTTCTTTGGTCATCTCATAAGGACACAAGGAAACAAGACCGTCAAGAAATATCATTGAAAAGCTCTGGTTCCAAAAGCTAGAAGTAGGATGGATCAAAGAAATTACAGAAGATATGAAAGAATTGGGAATATCCCTGACTGACCTACAGAATAAAACTGGAAAAATTACAAAGCTAAATAAAAATTAATAAAAAATCTTTAAAAACATTTCGAATATTTTTAGAAGTTTAAAATTTGTTTTATTAATTTTTATTTAAAACAAACAATTTTTACACAATGTAAAAAGCTAATAGTTATTATATAAATTGTGAACAGTTAAAGAATTTATAAAAGTTATCACTGAGAATGAGCTTAGGCCTGAAGGCATTTTGAAGTAAGAAATTAGAGGCAAGAGTGTTTCTCTAATTCCGTGCTTTGCAGAGGCTGAAAGAATATTCTATCGTACATATAGACATTTATGTAGAGAAAAAAAAATGAACTATAAAAAGTTTAAACTGCTAAATAATTAATATATACGAGTTCACAAATGAACTGCATGGAATCCAAAATTTACATGCAAGGCCATAATAATGAAAAACAATACTGTAGGATGCCGATTTTCAAGATGTCTGACAAACTGGACTGCTTAAATCCAAATTAAGAAATTAAAGAAAAAATAATACATTATTTGAAAAATAAATCTTATTTTATTTATGTTTATTTTACTGAATTTTTAAATTGACCTTTTTGCAATTCATTTACCAAAAACATATATGTATTTTAGCCTTTGTAAAACTTATTAAAGTAAATGTTTACCCAATTATCCAGATCTGGCCTTGTAAAGGTTCATCTGGACAATTGGTGTTTTCACTGTATGCAGAATCTAATATCCTTACTTACCACTTCATTTTTAACTTCTAAATTTTCTGATTTATACAAATTGGTGTCTTCAATTGCTAAATGATCTTTTTTGATATCAAGTAGTTCCTCTTTCAGCTGTAGTAAATCTACTTGCTGTAATAAAAAACAAAAAATGAATGCTACAAAGAAAAGATTTTTACAATTTTTTGTATAATTTATTAAGTAAAAATAAATTGCTTCTGTAATTTGTTTAGCACACACATTCAGGACAGCCACAGTTAAATTATTACTATTATTATTAGGTGACTTTAATATGCCAGATTTTGCAAAATATTATCAAAAAATGTTTCAACTCTTCTTATAGATTTTTCTACAAATTTTACAATAAAACGTTTTACAATCAAATAATCTGTTAAAACTCTTGTGGTAATTCTCATGAGTTTGTTTTTTCTAATCTTACTGACATTATGTTAATAATGCTTACAGTAAAACGTTTTATCATGGTAAATATCATTTACCTTACAGGTAACGTTGCCTAAGATTTTGAATTAAATCTTATAGCTAAACAATTCTTACCAGATATTTTTATAAAATTCAACATTTACTAAATAGGAGTTTGATTGTAAATGATATTTATTTATTATATTGCCACATAATATTGAAGTTTAAGAGTGAAACAAGGAAACTGAATTTAGTAGCAAATGAAAAATGCAATACCCTACTCGGATTTGATATTTATCACCAATATAGAAATTTTTTAAGAACTGCAACTACATATTAACAATATTGTTGATAATCAAGTACCAAAAATATTTATATATAATGTAATTTTTGAAGCAGAATTTACACAATTATTAACGAGAAAAACTTCCATTTAAAATTCCATATTAAATCTTGAACAATTTCTTTCTGTTTAACAATAATGACCTTCCCTTGGAGACTGCATATGAGGCTAGAGTGGTGAGTTATACGAACACCTCATGGGAGCCTAGCCCAATCATTACTATGAACTTGTAACAAACAGGGTGCCCCTGGGGCACTTTTTTGGAGGTGCAATGTGGCGCTCTTATATCAGAAAACAATCATCCGATTTTGAAAATTCAAACTGGGAATATATATATATATATATAGTTTGTCTGTTTGCTCATGCATCATGTGAGACGAATCTGACTGACTGATTACTTTCAAATTTCAGAATACGTATGTGTTACCGCAGAGAAGGTTTTAAGCCATTAACAGAGGCCCTAGCTTCTTTGAACATTAAGATATTAAAAATATTCATTATTTCTTCACTCCCAAGATGGGTGAAGTTGTGAATTAAAGAAATTCATTTAGGAAAAGATAGATTTATTCTTTTACTTCATTACTGAATATTTCTGCCGCCATTGCAAAGAAATAAGTTATGAATTTTCCGTCGTCAAAGGCGTGTGTACATTGGTTACCATAGTTCTAATTACCTATATTTAATAATTTAGTTTCTTTTTCAGGTTTCTGACCAATCTCATCATGTATGTTACAATAACCAATAATTATAAATACTTACATGATCTGGATAAAATTCCTCCTCTTCTTCTGCCTTTACAGTGTGTACATCATTAATTTTAAGATTAATCCGAGGTGGAATGTCATCATTTAATGAGATCTCATATTCCTATAAAAATAAGATGAAAAAAAACCTTACAAAAATGTTGAAATTAATTAATATTCAATAAAATATCTTTTTTTATTCTGACAAACTTAATTATACCATAGTAAATTTGTCTATTATCAAGATATACTGTCATCATAAAATAGATTAATAGAAAAACAAATTAGAAGATAAAAATAAATGCGATCAAAGTCTATATTAACTGTTTATATAAAACACATGAAATAATGTTACGGTAAATACTTAAAAATAAAAAATCACAAAAAGATAATCCACAATCCAGAGAGCACTATAGAAAACTATTTTGAGCATATATTTAAATACATTTTGATCAGAATGCAGATAAAAAGTGTTTTTTTTTAATAATTATTAATTATTTAATTAATTTTAAATAAATTGGTGGGAAGATTTTTTATATGATTCAGCAATTCAGAAGGACATTATGGCTCTTCTTCGTGTAAGTTGAAGTTATGAAAAGACAGTACTGGTGTCTGGTTATGTTTCTAAATTTCCCTTTAATTTTACTAAATTATAAAAGTAAACCCTATAAAATTTCTTATAATGATATTTTATTAGCTGTCAATAACACACAGGAAATTTTCGAAATTGAAGATTTAAAATGACTAGAGGAGATTATTGAAGTCGAAAATCTCTGAAAAAGAAGCCATTAGGTCCAAGAACCCATTAACTAAACACCTGCAGCAGAAAATTAATACCACTGAATGCTAAAATAAGGCACTACTGAACAGTCATTTGATCAGAAGCTCTATGTCTGACTGAACATCTGACATTTGACAACTTCTAATAGACAAATGAATGAACAATATTTAAAAAAAAGGTCTTTCAGCCCATCAAAGACAGAAAAGAAGACACAATAATCAACACGGAGAAAATATTAGATTTAATCAGAAAAAGAAAAATCACCTTTTATGGTCAACAATAACAGAAAAATACATCAAAGAATATTTACTATGACAATTGCAAAATATTTCAGGTTTCCAGGGGAAAAAACTGTGGAAGAAATATTTCTTACCTGAACAGAAGAAAAAAGTAAAATACTTAAAAATAATGAAGGAGATATGAAAGAAAAAGTAACTGAAAAAGGGAAATAACAGGAACGTAAAAGCAATTAGATTAGACAAGCGAGATTAAAACTACAATTCAACCAAACATAAATTATGACACCAAATACTGACAATTAATAGCAAGTTATTTAACCCCCTTCATAGTTTTTGATGAAATAACTCATCAAATAACTACCCTGATAAAAATTTCCTTGACGAAATAATTTGTCGTCCACTTTTTTGCTGAAAAGTGCCACTGATGAAATAATTCATCATTATGAATTGACCCATTTTATTGTATTTGTTGATGGGTTACTGTAACAGACGTGAGTCAAGTTCCATTTTTACTCTAATTTATTACTGAAGCGGTAGTATCATATTGTTTCTCTATTCTATATGTCCTAACAAAGTATATTCATTATTCGGGTTATTTTTTGCAAATAAATTAGTTGACATTCTTTATGTCAAGCAGACTAATCTTTATGTCAAAGATTTCATTAAAAAAAAAATAACTACCAAACCAGTTTTTGAGGTTTCACCTGTGGAAACAGACTGATAATTATGAGATGCTTTTGTTTGTGGCTGTATATATGCTATCAGGAATTACCTGAAAGCCACAAACTGAAAGTTATTACACAAACAACCTCCTTTTTACAACTCTTGGATTTGGAAATGTTTTAGCCCAAAGAATCAAACTTTTATTGTGTTTCCTCAATTTTACTCATGATGATAATAATACTAATAAATCTTCAAAAAATAAAATCTATTATTGACTATCTTGTTAAAAGATTCAGAGATGTATATACACCAGAAAAAATTTTAGCAGATGATGAAAGTTTACTGGAAAGGTAGGCTAAATTTCATTCACTCTTTTCAACCTTTTTTAAATTACCCCTTTCAATTATCCAGATTTGGCCTTGAAATGTCCATCTGGATAATTGGTGTGCCACTGTATATAAAATCTAACACTTACCACTTCATTTTCAACTTTTAAATTTTCTGGTTTAACTAAGTTAAACTCCTCAATTGTTAGAGATGTGTTTTGATTATTCATAATTTCAAGCAGTTCCTCCTCTTTCAGTTGTACTGAATCTATTATCTGTAATAAAAAACAATAAATAAATGCTACAAAGTAAATGTTTATGATTTATTGTACAATTTATAAAAGTAAAATAAATTGTATATGTAATTCGCTTATCATACACAAACAGCGCAGCAACAGTTAAATTATTATTAGTATTAGGTGACTTTACTGTGCCAGCTTTTGTATGGAAAACTTAAGAAATGTTTCTTTTGCTAAATGTTGCCATACAAATCTAAATATTAAAAATGCTGTTACTCACCATACAAATGTGTGTTGAAAACAACACTACCTTACAAGATAGTGTTGTTTTCTAAAAATTGTAAGCTTGTAAGATTGTAAACAATATTAATTTTTTTTATCGCAAAATAAGCATGAAACTAGTGCATGGAACATGGAAATGTCACTTTAGTGTATGAAAAATGTCACACCTAAGCAGGATTTGATATTGATCATGAATATAAATTTATTAATAAGAAGAGAGTTCCATAAGCTACAAAAACAATATAAATCTACTTTAATTAAAAATGAAATTCATAGTGTGTGATAAGGAGGGAAAAATAATGTTGACAACTAAATTCATATTAGACTGTGTAGAATTAATATGGAAAGGAAAGAAAGCAATGGTTCTAAATGTTGTCAAAGGGTTATTAAATATATATGTATACCTTTTATTCCCTTAATGTGTATGTTGCAATTTGTTCAAGTAGTTAACAATAAAACTACCCTACCATGGGCCAATTAGATGAGAATGATATGTAAACAATGTGTAATCTTGTACACTCAAATCTCTGCTACAGAGGAATTATTTTTTATCAGTGTTTATTTTACTGGAGGTTTTTAACTGAATTATTGCAATTCATTCAGGAAACACACACGTGCGCACACACATACACATTAAGGAATTTATTAATCTCAATTATAAAAGTAAATTTCTACACATAGAAACTTTTTTTTGTTTTTCCACAATATTTATTTTTTGTTACATTGTACAAATTTACATATATTCCAAATATCTTTCTGGGTCAATCCATTTAATGTGACCCAAGGGTTGACACTAATTCAAAAAAAATTCAAACTCACCCACTTGTTTTCCACATGTCTCAGGACCTTAAAAAAAAAGTCCTTTTTTTTTTATTTAAGCAGTTTACCTGTGGCGGCCATTTTTGTTATGGTACACACATCTATTTTTGTGATTGTAAGGGTTTATGAAAACAATCGTAACTAAAAAACTGTTAGTCCGGAAAGAATGAACCAAAAAGCAATATATTCATATTTTTTCAAGGTGAAAGAATGGACTAGCGGTTATTTACCTATCTCTCTTCTTTCTACGAGAAAATTAGCGATAAATTTGATCTTGAAAAACAGTGAAATTTTACTTTTGGTAATTTATTTTGATGAGGCGAGGATGCCAAACACAGTTTGAATTATTTTTTTACATGTAGGTATTGTTAGTAGTTTTACCACAAATAATATCAATAGTGATATAATACTTAACCCTACATTTTTGAAAACTAATCTTTTTTACATGATTTAAGTTATGGCTTCAAATAATTTTGACGGGCTGGTAATAAAAATTTCAAATTTGCACCGCTTGCAGTGTTTTTATAGATGTTTATGGAAAATAAAATAGTTTCTTGTGTACTGTACTAATAAAAAACGTATAACCTCTCAAAAATCATGAAAAACTTGCTACAAGCAATACAATTTTAACTTAATAAAAGGGATTTCTTGTCTTCTTGGCGATTTAATATTTTTATACTTAATACTACAGTTGAAATAGACTTGTTTGAACCATTCAATTGCAGTGCTCATCTTATAACAGGCGCTTGAATTCATTTCGTCAACAGGAAAATTCATGATGCAACATACTCTCATTTATGCTTGTTGCATTTAGCTTCGCAGTTACAGACTGGTGTGTCTGACATTAGTCAGTGACCTGTTCACGTCTTTACCAAGTGTCGTAAATTTCATTCTGAAAGAACACATTTTTCCAAATTTAAATTTAGTACCTGGAAAGTCTTTTTCTGTTAACTGTTTCAAAAGTATTTTTTCTCAGCAGAACAAAGATCTACACGAATGTAAAAACCAAGAGCAATATATTGCCCCACATCACAAAATTGAACGATTGGATGTTGGTTGTAGCATTTTGGGTGTATCACTTCCATAAAAATTAAAGTATTAGAAGCTACAATAAATATGTTCTTGTGTCAGAAGGCATTGTAAGATGTTACTTTACTTCAGACTCCAAGGACTAAGATCATCTGGTGTCAAGTATTGCACCACTTTCACTTAGGGAAAAAGACTCTATTGCTTGTGTGTATGACTATCAAGTGGTAGATATTAGCCTCGAAAATGATGATCTGCGGGTTCATTTTTCCAATAGAATTATTAAAAAAGATATCACAGCCAACCACACTAAATAATAAACTTTCATTTCTACAAAAACAGGCTATTTCATTGAAGAATAACAAAAATTTTGCTACAATTTAGTTTTTCTTTGTTAGAATTTACAAAAAAATACACCAATTAAAAATAAAGATGAATTCTTGAAAAAAGATGTGGGCTACTCATTGAAATCTCAGTTTGGGTAAGTTTTACAAATATTTTTAAATCAAAATTGTTTTAGGTTACTGTTATTGGTTAATTTATAATTAAATTACTAAAAAAACTATTACTATAACTAATGTAAGTAACAAAAAACAATTTTAAAAATATTGAAAACATTAACTTCAACAGCAAAGGCGCTAAATATAAAAATATATAAAAACTGTCAAGTGCAAAGGAGACAACAAACCCCCTTGGATAACTTATTTAGAGTCAAAATCATATAGCTATTAACAGGGTTTTCATGATTTTTGAGAGGTTAAAATTTTTTAATAGTACAACACACTATTTTATTTTCCATACAAATCTACAAAAACACTGTAAGCTGTCCACATTAGAGATTTTTATTGCTAACCCCATGAAAGTTATTTAAAGCCAAAATTTTAATTTTTTGTAAAAAAATTAGTTTTTAATATTATTTATGATAAAACTACTAACATATACCTACATATAAAAATAATAATTCATTATGTGCATGCCATCACTGCCTCTTGAAAAAAATGACCAAAAGTGAAATTTCTGTATTTTTCATGTTCAACTTAATTGGTAATTTTCTCACAGAAAGACGAGAGATATGTAAATAAACCACTGAAACAATCTTATACCTTGAGAAAATATGAATAAATTGTTTTTGTTTTATCCTTTCAGGACTAATGGTTTTCTTTAGTTATGAATCTTTTTGTAAGCCCTTACAATCACAAAAAAAAGTGTGCGCACCGTAACAAAAATGGCCACCACAGGTAAAATGCTTAAATAAAACCGTTAGAAATTAGTTATTAAGACTGTATAAACTAAATAACTTTCACTGTGAAGGAATATACGAAATACTCCTGATTTACTAAAAAAAATTTAAAAGAATACTTTTAAGATCCTGAGACATGTGGAACCAAGTGGGTAAGTTTCAATTTTTTTTTTTTTGAATTGGTCAAACCATCCTTGGCTCACATCAAATGGATTGACCCATCCCTCATTTTGAAATACATGATGGTAACTAAAATTGGCTGAATCCATTTAGTTAAAAAATAACTGCAGTTTCCAATAACACCTTCATTTATTGTGTGATTTTTTTTAACAGATATACAACAGTTTAAACGCAAGTAGCATCTTTCATGGCGACAACTACACTAATACAGTAATATTGTTGAATGTCATGTACCAAAACTACTTATAAAAAAAAATTAATTTTCGAAGCAGTTCTCTAGTGAAATTATTAAGAATTATTTAAAAAGAAATTGTATGCAATACTCTTTGTCAAAGATTTTTTTAAAAATTTGCTAATAAAAATGACAACAGCAGATCTTATCCATCTTGTACGCTTTTTGAAGTGAGTATGCTAATAAGGGCGCCAATATTATATAACCTTTTCGCTTAAAAATGTGAAAGTGTCTATATTAACGATTTTTCCTTAACTAAAATTACATTTAACTGTAATGATTCCTGCATTATTTTAACTGAGAATGATAATGAAAAGGCCATTTGAGTTAATGATAACTCTTTCATAGGCCCAGAATATAATCATCCTCTTTTAGTAGTGAAGAAACGCTCTGTGTTTTTTGTACAGTTTTTAACTAAGCTCTTCAATCATTCTTTCATATCTTGATGCATTTTATACTGATTTTCGTTGTGCCATTGGTGTAGTTAATATCAAATTACTTATTAAAAAACTTGCTGCGTGTGGATTTTATAATAAATTGTTGTCTTGGATATATCCATTTCGTACAAACAGAATTCCTTATGTTAAAATTGATAATTTTATCTCTAAGCCTATTTATGTTAGATATGGATTAAGACAAGGCATGCATTTGGGTTCTCAAATTTTCCTTGTATTTATAAATTACTGTTTATTCATATGCTATTCGCATTTTTTAATTTTTTGCAGATGATATATGAAATTGTTTAAGCCGATTACAAATCTAGTTGATATTCAATTACTTCCGATCAACTTGAACTGTGAGCAAAAATAGTATTTCTGCTAACTTTAAAAAAATTAATTTCATATTCAATTTGGAAGGTTTGAAAATGTTGATATAATTGTGCAGCTGAATAATATAAAATAATACTGCAATACAAAAGGTCTCTTCTATTAAAGACTTAGCTGTATGTTTTGATAGCAAGTTATCCTTCAATGAATAAACTGGTAATACTGTAAGTCACTAAAAATGATAAATTTTATTAAGAGACTCTACAAATTTTAGGTCATGCATTTATGAAGTACTAAATTAAAATTAATAAACTCTGTTGTATGGTCACCTTTTGCTGACTTGCAATTAAAATTACCTGAAATACCACATAGAATTTTTTTTACATGTGCTGCATATAAAATCAGTGATTCTATGCCAATTTTATGATTCTATTACCAATCATAACTTTATTCATATCTTTAATTTGTTAAAAATACCAAGAATTGAGAGATTTCTGATCAGGACAGATTTAATATTTGCTACTAAAATTTTTAGTAATTATTTTGACTATCCTAATTTATTGCAGTTTTTTAACTTTCATATTAACTACATTGATTGGTATAATTTTCAAAATTTTCATGGTTACATAGATTATCTATTACTATGTCACCTATACTATGTAAAGTACACTTAATACCTTATGAATGATAACTTATGAATGATAATTTTGTTATGTAATTATGTTGGTTTTTTAATATGATTTTGTATTCATGGGTTTCATGCCTGTCTATATCAATTAAATAAATAAATACAATTTAAAATTTAACATACTTACCAAATAGCAATTGTACAGTCTTTGTTTTAGGGTAAAAATAGAAAATTAGGCCACAACAGCAAAGACAATTGCAAAATTCCAGCAAGTACTTTAAAAGATCATTAAACTACCAACAAGCCAAGGTAACAATTCAATTCAAAATCTAGCAACTTGAACTGAAAAATCCAAACAAAATAATTAAATCAAAATATGCAAAATCACCCAGAAATTAAATAACAAGGTAGCAAGGGTTAATTTTACTGCAGCAAATTACAGAAACAATCATGAAAACAACAGATGAAACAGAATGAAATAACGACAAAGGTATTTCCTTCTTACCTTTGACAAACAAAATCCTTTCAAAATATTACTGAATTAAATCAAACACTTAACAACATTACTAAATAGACTCTTCCAAACACCTCTCATAGACAGCTTTCTTATAATTCCTTAATGACTGTTCTTTATGTTTTATAGTGGCTTGAATGAGGTTATATTTGATATCGATTCTTTTGTGATGGCACTATTAAATAATTACTCTGAAGATGAATTTTTAATTAAATTAAAAAAAATATTTTTTCTGCATCCTGATCACCTTGCTATTTCTTATTAATATATTTACCTAACATTATTTCATGTGTTTTATTTAAATAAGTTAAAAAAAAAATAAGACATCATGAAAACTAGAACTAAAGATCTCCCAGTTATAAGATTTGAACACTCACTATACCACTTGGTTCCTGTGACTAAAAATATACAAATAACTTACTTATTTAATAAAAATGTTTAATTAAGTTTACTGCAAAACATCACCAGTTGGAAGCTGCCATTTTGGATTTAATGGAGGAATCCCCAACCAAAAACTATACAAAAAGGTAATAATAAATTCCATTACAAGCTCAACCACCAGCCCACACTCTTGTTATCTAAAAACTTTTTCTAATTTGTATGCCCCATTTTAGAATTATGTGTGTGTGTGTGTGTATATATATAAGGCCAACCTTTGTAGACGCGTTAACCACTAGACCAGACCAGTGGGTTAAAATTAGAACAATTTACATGACTGGTTAAAGTTCACACCAATAATTGATCAACACAAAAAATTCAAACTTAAATTCTATTGATTTATATTTGAATAGCATAACATTACTTACTTAGTCAGATAAACAAAGTAAACTCCAAGTACACAATAAAATTACAACGTCTACTACACCTCTTCCTAACAACGCTTTCCCACAAATTGATCAGTGATGCCAACACATGCAATTGTATACTTTAATACATACGACCTCTGGATATAATCTTGGAAAATATATATATATATATACATACGTATAATATTGCACAACATACTTAAAAATAATCTTTCATTCACGGAAAAGTTAAGTGGTTTAATGTAAAAATAAAAAATGTACTGAAATTTTCATAAAATTCTTAGAAGCGATTGTAATTTATTAAAATAAAAAAAAATATTAAGCCAGCATTTAATAATAATAACAATGTTCTCATATACTTGTTAGGAGATGTTTATTGGTCCCAGATATCTTGAAACATGAACATCTTTGTACGCGCATCGCCGACAAAATACAGAATGCATCACCCTAAATCCGAAGTCAAATGTCTAAATATCTCTTAAAGAAAATGATAGAGGCCTCCTCGACCTAAAATCACTTTGTAACACACATTGCTTCAATGAAGTGATATTTTCTCTCCAGATCTGAAACATCATCATTCGACAAAGCAGTAGTTGCATCTGACAAGAGTTACTCCCCTCTAAATCTGAATGTTGACAATTTCTACATAGTATCATTACAACTAGACATAGGATCCAAGCATGGAAATCTAAGGCGCTCCACGGTAGATTTGTCCATTCCCACGAAAATGCTAATAAGGTCGCATAAACGCGTTGGCTGAGGGACGGACTTCTATTTAGAGAAACTGAAGGTTTTTACATGCCATCCAGGATAAGGTCGTTGCGATGAACAATTACAAGCAGTTCATAGAAAATCAGTGATGAGTGCGGGATGTGTCACCAATTATCGGA
The DNA here is from genome assembly GCF_047948215.1 of Lycorma delicatula. Classification (NCBI taxonomy): domain Eukaryota; kingdom Metazoa; phylum Arthropoda; class Insecta; order Hemiptera; family Fulgoridae; genus Lycorma; species Lycorma delicatula. Next base: position 1,309,878 of record NC_134458.1, read on the forward strand.
GATAATTGATCATTTTATAACTGAGTGCGCCAGTCTGGCTGACAAGGAAATCTGCATCACCACGATCTTACATTAAACACTGTTCATCAGGCGTTGGCGTTGAAATTAGGACTCGTAGATGACAGGAATGTCAGGGTGTCCTTGTTATGAATATAAGGCGAGGCCTGTGCTGGAAAATGAGCACTATAGACTGTGTTAGATCTCTCGGTAAATACTGATAAAATTATTGCTGCGAATAGGCCAGACGTGGTTCTCCACAACATTAAAGAAAAGACTGCTCTTCTCATTGATATCTGATCACAATATTATTAAGGCTGAGTAGATAAAATAACTAAGTACAACCCTCTGGCAATAGAGTATAAGGAAATTTACAGACTGAACTCAGTAAAGTCATTACCGTTGTGATAACAGCAACTTGATTGATTAATAAAAATTCGAAGAAGTGGATAGAAAAGGTTGACCTGGATCCTATACTCAACATTCCAAAAGAAAATTGTAAATTTCTTCTTGTATAAAAAAAAGATTAAAAGTTTTGAAGAGCAACTTGTTTGTGTAATATTGCTTTAAATTTGGAAAATACTTATAGAACCTGATGAATTTAGATCTAAATTTACAAATGTCATTACAAATTATGCTGGGTTTTAAAATCCAGCTATCATGAGTGCTTCCAGACCATACGGCTTCGGTGCTGGATACTTTGTTGTCCACATTACATTTATTTACCCTTAGCTGAATTGTAAGATGGAGCACTGAATGTGAATATAGGAGGAGAAAAGATTATGAAGGTAGAAGAATTTTGTTATTTGGGAAGTAGAATTACTAAAGATGGACGAATCAGGAGCGATATAAAATGCAGAATAGCACAAGCGAAACGAGCCTTTCAGTAAGAAATATAATTTGTTTACATCAAAAATTAATTTAAATGTCAGGAAAAGATTTTTGAAAGTATATGTTTGGAGTGTCGCTTTATATGGAAGTGAAACATGGGCGATCGGAGTATCTGAGAAGAAAAGATTAGAAGCTTTTGAAATGCAGTGCTATAGGAGAATGTTAAAAATCAGATGGGTGGATAAAATGACAACTGAAGAGGTATTGCGGCAAATAGATGAAGAAAGAAGCGTTTGGAAAAATATAGTTAAAAGAAGAGACAGACTTATAGGCCAACATACTAAGGCATCCTGGAATAGTCGCTTTAATATTGGAAGGACAAAATTGTGTAGGAAGGCCACGTTTGGAATATGTAAAACAAATTGTTAGGGATGTAGGATGTAGAGGGTATACTGAAATAAACGACTAGCACTAGATAGGGAATCTTGGAGAGCTGCATCAAACCAGTCAAATGACTGAAGACAAAATAAAATTATGAGCAGCTTACACTCAAATTCACTTCCATTTCATTATCACTCTTTTTTTAAAACCAGGAAAGGCAGTTCATCAACTTTAATATCCAGTCTCCTCCCAACTGTATTAAATCTCTGAATATTTTCTATTGTCTTATATCACTTTGTATATTGATGAAACAGGATCCATTCCAGTTTGGCTTTTAATGTTCTATGATAGAATAACTACTTCAGGGAAGATGCTTTTAAAAAGATGATAAAAAGAATTATGTGTTATCCTCAATGACAGTTCTGCATTTGACAAGGTCATAACAGCCTACTGAGGAAATTAAAATAAATACTTCCACATTACTACAACTTGATTCTCATAGAACAATCCTTTATAGTATGTGTATATATATTATCTCATGGGTATGCTACTAAACTGACAAAGTCAACAAAATTTGAAAATGTGCCTAACTGTTCTAAAAATATGATATCTGTTTAAAAAAATAATTGACCACGTCAATATTTGTTGTAAACCAATATCGAAATGACAAAGTATCAGGACACATAATCAGAATAGATAGAATTGATTAACTCCACGTAGTCATTTTTATGTGTTAGCAAATTTCTTTAATAACAATTAACAACTAAATGTGACCATCTTCTTTCTTTTTCCTGTTTAGCCTCCAGGAATTACCGTTCAGGTATTACTTCAGAAGATGATATGTATGAGTGTAGTCTTGTACAGTCTCAGTTCAACCATTACTGATATGTGTGGTTAATTGAAACCCAACCACCAAACACCGGTATCCACGATCTAGTATTCAAATTCCTATAAAAGAACTGCATTTACTAAGACTTCAACTTCCAAACCAGCTTAAACAGTGAAACTATATTACAGCAGATTTCACCTGTCCATCAGATAATTTCTAGCAATTATAAGGTTATAAAATAACTAGAAAAGGGGAGTCCCCTTCTATAAAATTTTCTTTCATCTGATTTCCACTTATTTTTTTTAAATTATCAACCACTAACATACCCAAATCAATATGTTTTTCTCAACTAAATTAAATTTGTTAACTCATCAATGAAAAGTTTTCACTTCAATTCCTAGTCTTGAAAGAAGTGACTGGACTTCTTCAAATAAGCTTGCATATTACATCTAGTAATTCTACATAATCCATATTTCTTGATTAAATATTAGTAAAAAAAAATAAATTATACGTGTGTTGTAATAATATTGTTACAAGTAAAATAGTACCCTACAATGGTAGGGTTTTTTTTTACGTGATAGTTTTTAATACTCGAGATGAAATATCAGAATAAAACAAACTACTAATCTAATGAAACTCGGGTTTATATTTTAAACTACATATTTATAACTATGAATAATGATTTAGTAATATTTGTACAAGATAAATAAGAAACAATGAAGAACCTTGTGATTCTGACAAAAAAAACAGTTTAAAGTATAAACTGTTATCCTATTCATAATTAAAAGATGTTCTGATGGGGCTTGTGACTGAAGGTAAAAAGTAATTTGAATTAACAAAATTAAGCGTTAATTAATGAAGAATATGACAGGACTTAAAAATTGTGTAACTCGCATAACTGCAATGCATCAATGATCACTGTTTTAGACAGCAGTTAAAATATTATTGGTTTTGTGAGTTGTGGTGCTAAATTTGCAAACGCAATAAAAATATTTTTTCTATGAAAAAGGCCACAAGATATGGGTCTGCATAACAAGTATCACTGATAATGGAATTAATGAAGCTGATATTCTTAGTAATTGAATAAAATTTTATAGCTATGAAATAGTTTACTAACAGAATTATTGTAATTCTAACACATCTGAACTTTTAGTTTAAGTTGAGCAAACAAAAAATTTGTAATTTAGATTTTTAAATTCACACAACATAATATGCAAGATGTAACAGAATCTGATACTGTAATAAGCCATCAATACTTAAACTTGAATTCAGTACTGATAAGGAATTCATAGAATGATAATGTAAATACTTGAGGGTGACATTTGTTAGGCTAGGATCAACAACAAAACTTATTCACTTAAACAATATATGAATAATAGTTCTAAATCCATTGCTATATTGTCAGTAAATGTGGAATGTATTAATATGTATGACCGATTGAAGTATTTTTCAATTACATCATTTCTGGTGTTATCATAACATTGCTTAGTAAGAATATACTTATGTAGTTTAATATGTATTAGTGATATTTTCAGAAAAAAACTTTAAGTTAGAGGGATCACTCATTTGTATAAAAAAAATAATATAACTAAAAAAAATCTACTTATGCCAGTTGATAGTTGGAGAATGTCCTCCTTCATCACCGTTTCTATTGTAGCGTAAATTCTTTGTCTTCAGCTATTCACTCCATACTAGACAATGATTATAGTACCATCTAAGTTGGAGAATTAAATTGTAACAATTCTCTTACAATTGTAGATATTATAAATAGTTAAAAAATTAATGGAATAAGAATTTTGATTCCTATCTCAACAGAACCTTACTTTCTGCATTGAAATCAACAGTTCTTAATATTTTGTAAAAATTTTATTGATTAATAATTTTGCTTTTAATACAATTATGTTTTATATCTATAACAATTATACTATAATTGTTTACATCTATTACACGTGCTTAAAACAAGTAAATCATAGAAATCTGGTGCTACTTTTCTAGTTATAAGATTTTTAAGTTAACTTTAGCAAGTAACGTGAGTAGTAACGTGTTATATTGACTATAAAGAGTTTACTTATAGCTTAATTTAGTAGATAATATTATTTTCAGAAATAATGTGAAGTTATAAACTGGTAGAAACTATTGATCAATAATTAATAGGATAAATAAGTTAGTTTAACAAGCACATGGCTAACCTTAAAATCGCCACGTGGTCAAGAACTTCCTAGTACATAAAGGTCTGCCACCTAGTTGCTTTTTTACCAAGCAAATGGATCTGAAGCCTTCTTCAATCTCTTTGATCTGGCAGCAGATTCAAACCGATCGAAGTGGGACTTAGAAACTTTTCTAAGTCTCACAAGGGATTTTCATAGGGAAACAGCTGTTTCCCTATTATGTAGATGCTAGGCTCTCGGCCCCAAAATCCTTAGGGTTTCAGGCCAGATCCTCAAGGTAGCTCCACCCCACTTTCCCATTTTCGCGGGCGATACCCCATCCCCCCCAAAAAATTATTTTTTCATCACTATCACCCCCCATCAAAATTTTTGCACTTTCATGCAATGTGTCTACAGACTCGCTAAGAAGTGTAGAACATTTTGACAGTTTAAGATCTCTGTAACAGCAAAATGGAATAGGATAACTTATCAAACATATTGACGTGGAGGCCACACCTGCGAAGATCAGTACAGATGCAATGATGCCTGATCCTACATCTGACAGGTTGCCTGTCAGGTTGTTAGGGTGGATGTTGTAAACTGCCCTCAGCGATGTTACAGCTGCCTTGAAGTTTGGCGTGTCTCAAGGAACTGCAAGAGTGCAGACAGGTCAGCTGCATGGCTTAACTGTGGAGCAGCTGGAACCCAGGCGGCAGACTGCAGCAGCATGCCAAAATGCCTTTCATGTAACGTCAAGGGGCATTGGACTGGCAGCGTAACATCCCCAAAGTGGTGAACAAATAAAGTAAAGGAGAACCGGAGGAGGAATGGACAGCAATCGACAAGCAGATGAAAGTAGTTCAACTAAACATGAACCACTGTGTGCTGGCACAGGATATGCTTGCCAGACACATAGTGGAGATGGACATGGACATAGCCGTAGTTTCAGAGCCATATGCACTGCAACGCCGTCCGAACTGGATTCTATCTGAGGATGGAGGTGCGGCACTGTGGACGTGTGTCTCGTCCTACGCAGGACGTACATTAGGGAGTTAGCTTCGTGAGGGCGAGAGTGTTTACTGCATGTGCTATCTCTCCTCCAACATCTGCTGCCCACGTAGCAGAAGAGGCCGATGACTGGAGTGGTTCATTCAGCCCTGTTGTATGGTGTAAAACTGTGGTTGGGAGTTTTATGATATGCAAAATATAGAGGAAAAATTACACATTTAACTCTTAATTGCTGTCATCTGGTCATTTTTAACCCGAGAGGTATATTTTTGTTGGCTATGTTGCAATGACAGTTGCTACTTCCCTGATTTCATTGTCCACTCTATTCAAGGGTGTTTCAAGGCCAGCTATAGTGCCATGTACAATGAAAACTTATAAGTTTATTTTTTACGAGAGTTCACAATCAAACCGATGATAGTAGCAATGTTACTTTTTTTTTTGGTAATAAAACCGTCATTGTATTTTTTACATTTTTAACAAATTATGAGTTTACCGAGTATAAGTACCTCTTGTGAATGTAGTAAAAGCTTGAATGAAAATGAAATTGAAGATATCTTAATGAACTGATGATCTGTAGGACCGTGAATCTATATTTTGTGAATATGATAGCGATAGTGAATGTGACATAGAAAGTCTTGACAATGTATGTGAAATTAAAAACAAAAACACGATGAATGTATCCGATGAATTGTTGAAGAGGAAATTAGACGAAAGTCTGTTTATAAAAAAAATTGTTATAAATTGAGTACTGAACTTATTAGTTCAAGAACTTAGGTTATTAGGACTCATCTTTCTCAAATAAAAGAAACTGCTAAAAACTTGAATCTCTATTAATTCAATTTATTATTGGGAATTACTGTTTAGTGATGAAATGTTATACATTATATTAGAACATAAAATTATTAAATTATCACTAAAACTAATGCTCTGCAACTTCCTTTGTTAATTACACTCATAATATTGAATTAAAAGCTTTAATGGACTACTGTATTTATTTGGTATATTTAATTCTAGTAAAGAAGATGTGAGGAATCTACAGAAAGTGATGGAACTGGAAGTGTTATATTCAGGGAAACCGTGTCCCTTCAGCGGTTTGTATTTCTGTTAGTTTTAACGGCACTAAAGTACACTCCAGTATACAAGATGGTGACAAAACTGCTCATATTTTCAAATTATTTAAAATGTTAATCTCAAATTGCAGGTCGAATTATTCTCCCTCCAAGTATCTAATTGTAGAAAAGATGCTTGTCAGTTTTCAGGATCTATGCACCTTTTGAATGTTCATGAAAAATAAGCCCTGAAAATATGGACACATATTTTAAGAAAATCACTCTCCTTAACTCATATGAGACGTTGACTTGAAGAATCCAGACTTTCAACATCTCTGACTTTATTATTAGAAATGTATTAAAAATTAAAAAAGGAAAAATCAAACATGAATTGCTACAGAAAAAACACAGGCGATGTCATATGTGCCCATCAATCAATGACAACAAACATCTCAACGTCTGTAGTGAGTGTGAGACCATGTATGCAACTACAAATAACATCAGAAGAAATAGTTGCCAAAAATGAAGATCTTGAATAAAATTAATACTTTTTTTCTTCATTTAAAATTTTTCAATACATATTTGTCTCCAGTTAGTTTTGAAATATCACAATTTATTGTTACAAATACATTTCATTCAAGAATCAGACATTTTCAAATTTCATGATACATAGAAGATTTTTCGATTATTTAATTTTTTAATTACTTTGTTTATTTTATAATACAGGTAAAAAACTTTCATTAGTAGTCGGTAATTAGAAAAAAAAAATCATTAAAAATGTTAATCTTTTTATCAAAAAACACGTTAGTAATTTTCATACATATATCACATATTTAGATCAAATTAGTTTTATTAATTTATATATATTCTAAACATTATGTTGAATATTTTATTTCTTAAATGCAATGATAGATATTTGAAATAATGTATATTAAGTAGTAATATGATGTTTTACATGCTACAATCAGGTAATCTAATTAAATTTTATATAAAACCACTAAAAAGCCACCTTTGTATGTTTTTGCATTGCAAATACGGTCAATAATTTTGTCAACCAAAAAAACAAATTTAATATTGTGAGAATTTCAATTTTTGGGTCAGCTGTGAACCGACAATAGCATTAATATAATAATAGCAGTAAAGAGTTAAAGTGGTACAGAAGTAGATCGAATTTCAAAGTATGGTAAGAGACCTGGCATCTCAAGTCTCTGCCCTCTATTGTTTAACTTTGCAGCTCCTATACTTTTCAAAACTATTTTCTATTGTGAATAGAATATATTTGAGAATATAATAGGAATATTAACAACGATTTGAGACATGTATTTCAAAATGTTAGTTTCTGTTTATATTCAAGGTTATGAGCACTTTTAACCATTTTAGTGTGTAAAACAAAGAGGAAAATAACTCACAACAAGCAGATAAGATAAGAAATTTTTTTAAAGAAATTGACACATGAAAGAGGCAGTCATTCTTTTACATGTTGATAAAAAATTAAAAATGAAGTTTTTGAGGTCAATAATGACAACAGGTTCAGGAATCCTCCTATTTGTTTTTAATATGCGAGTAAACTTAAATACAAAATCAGAATGAGGTTTTAAATTCATGCAAGATCAACGTTATTTGTGAAAATGAATTTGAGAAAAACACATGTAATGTGTGATTTGTATAAGTCTCACTTGGAACTTCACAAATGTTTTTTCTGTACAACCTTTTCGGAAATGGTAGAATTTCTCAGCACAAACCAAGTTATCTGACTGGCATAATACGTGGTTCTGGGGTTAATATATTCATCATCACGTGCATATTATACTCTAGAGTAATACATAAATCTAAACTCTTTTTAGGTCGTCTGTAGCCTTGGAGTTTTAATGTAGCCTGTAGTCAGTGGTAATGATTCAGTTTTCATCTAGATGTCTTGGATTCAAATCCCGGTCAGGAATCGTTTTTTTCACAAATACCATGGCTACAAAACTGCCATTTTACTTAATCCTCTGATGCAATACCTAATAGTGGCAGTGCTACTACAGTGGTAATAAAATTATTAAAAATGTACTTTGTAGCTATAAAAGCCAAACGTTAATTTTTTGTTTACCTACCATAAAACTGTTCAAGTTTCGACTTCAGATAATTTCTTCAATAATTATCTCTTACACCAACGACCACAATTCAACATTGTGGTCTAGGTATTGTTCAAAATACCTAGACTGATTGGTTTTCCTTATCTTTACGTGGATAAAATTTGTTATAGTTGTTTTAAATTATGCACACTTGAAAAAATTATATTCATTTTTTCCCATAATATATTTTCTTACTATAAGATTTTTAAAGGTCATAACAATTCTCTAGTATGGATACTAAGATATCTTTTTGAACTATAACTCATTGAAAGATTTTCGACAAAGGTTACAAACAGAAATTTTTCTAATTAGTTATGAATATTAAGATGTAATTTTAAATTGCTTTTGCGATTAAATGACTTTTGACAAGAGTTACAAATATAATTCTTCTCTTTTGTATGAATATTAAGATGTAATTTTAAATATCTTTTGCGATTAAATGACTTTTGACAAAAGTTACAAATATAATTCTTATCTTTTGTATGAATATTAAGATGTTTTTTTAAACTGTCTTTGCGATTAAATGACTTTTGACAAAAGTTACAAATATAATTCTTCTCTTTTGTATGAATATTAAGATGTGTTTTTAAATTGCTTTTGCAATTAAATGACTTTTGACAAAAGTTACAAACATAATTTTTCTCTTCTTTGTGCGTAATAAGTTGTGTTTTTAACTTATTTTCAAGAATAAGAGACTTTTGACAAGAGTAAGAATTATTTTCTTTCTCTTTAGCATGAAAGTTAATGTCCCTCTTTAAATAACATTTACATCTGAATCTTTCATTGCAATATTCACAAACCAATTTCTTTCCTTTCTGCTGAGGTAACTCATTTTCACTACTTATATCCTTGACTAAATTTTCTGTTCTTACATCGCCATTTGCACAATTACATTCACTGGATTTTTGTTTTATAATTCCATCATATACCGAATTATTTACACATCTCTTACAATTCTTAGTACTTGCAGTGATGGTTAATTTATCAATAATAACCTGTAAAATTAAAACAACAGTTAAAAAGTAATTATGAATTAATGTAAAATTATTTCCATTAAAATAACATTATTCTATTTTGCAAAATGTGGATAAAAAACTGAATATTTTAAACATATATTCAAAATAAACATCGTTTGGAATATTATTTAATGATTCACAAGTAAAGTTTAACGTAATAACAAACTTTACTTATCCTATTGCATATCTATACACATAGCTGAAACTTTACAGATTGTCTGGGCTAAAGGTATCCAAAATAAATGGCCTATATTTAGGAAATCAGTCCTAATTTCTTAGTAGACTCAAATGATAGCATAAATCTCCAAGAATTGTTCAGTGTACTTTCAAATTCAGTAGAATATGCATATGATGTGCAGACAGGCTGACTCCAATGCGATTGTAGTCCATCAAGATATGGATCCCACAAAAACCATTCAGTGCATGCTTTAGTTAATGGAGTTTCAATCATGTACACATGTTTAACAGCTTGTACAAACTGAATGGAATATCAATTCTTTTACGTCAAAGTTTAACGTCCTCAAAGGTATGACTTTAAGAGACAGAAATCATCAAAGGTTACAGTTGTGATGAGGCTATGGATCAAGTAAGCGACGCATTCACTGCCCGTCCCATTAACTTTATTAGGCGACCTAGTTATGGACTGCAAATATCTCTTTCTACTGTTCACAACATTACCATAAGCACTCAGTTTGCAAGAATACAAGTTACAACTCTTATTTATAGTTAGATATCTTATTTAGTGGTGAGACAACTTTTCATATGTGCAGGATAGTTAAAGACACTCTGTCAAATTTAATGTACTTCATGCAGTAAAAATAAAATAAATAGAATAAATTTACGCTATGTAACCTGGAAAGCCAATTTACATTACTGAGTGGATTTAAATCACGCTATTTATAAAAATCATGATTATTCCTTTTTTTTATATAAAAATGTGCTGCCATCTGTTGCTGCTTTTATAAGTGTCATCTTCATATTCTGTCTGAAAGTTGATCAAGTAGGAATCTTTTGTATTTATGTTTAAATATCTGAAAAATGTCTAAACTTTACCTAGTATTATTTAAATTAAATTTCTTGATATTTTCACTACATGGAAATTTTAATATTAAAATTAACTATTTACAATATTTTAATTTTTTATTATGTTTGATATAATTTTATATAAATATATTATATACAGCTGATGATGCAGGATCCTGTAAAGGTGCTTTTGGAATAAAAAATAAGGTAAGTTTCATTTCATTTACTTTATAATTCTGTACTTGGGTTGTTCAAGTTGAATTTTTTATTAAAAAATACAACATATATATATGTTATCATATATCATGTATATATAATCAAACTGGAAAACATGATTTATAATGTATAATTTTATAATAAAATGTCTGATACGAGATAGTAATAGCGTATATAAGTAATTTAAGTGTTTATTGTGGCGATTTTGAAACCGGGATAAAGTTGTACATATTCATTATGCAGCATTTGTATGCTTTTTATATATTTTTTTTTTTTTTTGTCCAGTCATTTGACTGGTTTGATGCAGCTCTCCAAGATTCCCTATCTAGTGCTAGTCGTTTCATTTCAGTATACCCTCTACATCCTACATCCCCAACAATTTGTTTTACATACTCCAAACGTGGCCTGCCTACACAATTTTTCCCTTCTACCTGTCCTTCCAATATGAAAGCGACTATTCCAGGATGCCTTAGTATGTGGCCAATAAGTCTGTCTCTTCTTTTAACTATATTTTTCCAAATGCTTCTTTCTTCATCTATTTGCCGCAATACCTCTTCATTTGTCACTTTATCCACCCATCTGATTTTAACATTCTCCTATAGCACCGCATTTCAAAAGCTTCTAATCTTTTCTTCTTAGATACTCCGATCGTCCAAGTTTCACTTCCATATAAAGCGACACTCCAAACATATACTTTCAAAAATCTTTTCCTGACATTTAAATTAATTTTTGATGTAAACAAATTATATTTCTTACTGAAGGCTCGTTTCGCTTGTGCTATTCGGCATTTTATATCACTCCTGCTTCGTCCATCTTTAGTAATTTTACTTCCCAAATAACAAAATTCTTCTACCTCCATAATCTTTTCTCCTCCTATTTTTACATTCAGCGGTCCATCTTTGTTATTTCTACTACATTTCATTACTTTTGTTTTGTTCTTGTTTATTTTCATGCGATAGTTCTCGCGTACGACTTCATCTATGCCGTTCATTGTTTCTTCTAAATCCTTTTTACTCTCGGCTAGAATTACTATATCATCAGCAAATCGTAGCATCTTTATATTTTCACCTTGTACTGTTACTCCGAATCTAAATTGTTCTTTAACATCATTAACTGCTAGTTCCATGTAAAGATTAAAAAGTAACGGAGATAGGGAACATCCTTGTCGAACTCCCTTTCTTATTAGGGCTTCTTTCTTATGTTCTTCAATTGTTACTGTTGCTGTTTGGTTCCCGTACATGTTAGCAATTGTTCTTCTATCTCTGTATTTGAACCCTAATTTTTTTTAAATGCTGAACATTTTATTCCAGTCTACGTTATCGAATGCCTTTTCTAGGTGTATAAACGCCAAGTATGTCGGTTTGTTTTTCTTTAATCTTTCTTCTACTATTAATCTGAGGCCTAAAATTGCTTCCCTTGTCCCTATACTTTTCCTGAAACCAAATCGGTCTTCTCCTAACACTTCTTCCACTCTCCTCTCAATTCTTCTGTATAAAATTCTAGTTAAGATTTTTGATGCATGACTAGTTAAACTAATTGTTCTGTATTCTTCACATTTATCTGCCCCTGCTTTCTTTGGTATCATAACTATAACACTTTTTTTGAGGTCTGACGGAAATTCCCCTTTTTCATAAATATTACACACCAGTTTGTATAATCTATCAATCGCTTCCTCACCTGCACTGCGCAGTAATTCTACAGGTATTCCGTCTATTCCAGGAGCCTTTCTGCCATTTAAATCTTTTAATGCTCTCTTAAATTCAGATCTCAGTATTGTTTCTCCTATTTCATCCTCCTCAACTTCCTCTTCTTCCTCTATAACACCATTTTCTAATTAATTTCCTCTGTATAACTCTTCAATATATGCCACCCATCTATCGACTTTACCTTTCGTATTATATATTGGTGTACCATCTTTATTTAATACATTACTAGATTTTAATTTATGTACCCCAAAATTTAACTTTCCTGTATGCTCCGTCTATTTTACCATTGTTCATTTTACTTTCTTCATCACTAGCATTCTTATATTTTCTACGTTCATCCATCAGCTGCAATATATCGTCTGAAACCCAAGGTTTTCTACTAGCTCTGTTTATTCCGCCTAAGTTTGCTTCTGCTGATTTAAGAATTTCCTTTTTAACATTCTCCCATTCTTCTTCTACATTTTCTACCTTATCTTTTCTTCTCAGACCTCTTGCGATGTCCTCCTTAAAAATCTTCTTTACCTCCTCTTCCTCAAGCTTCTCTAAATTCCACCGATTCATCTGACACCTTTTCTTCAGGTTTTTAAACCCCAATCTACATTTCATTATCACCAAATTATGGTCGCTATCAATTTCTGCTCTAGGGTAAGTTTTGCAGTCAACGAGTTGATTTCTAAATCTTTGCTTAACCATGATGTAATCTATCTTATACCTTGCAGTATCGCCTGGCTTTTTCCAAGTGTATATTCTTCTATTATGATTTTTAAATTGGGTGTTGGCAATTACTAAATTATACTTCGTGCAAAACTCTATAAGTCGGTCCCCTCTTTCATTCCTTTTGCCCAGCCCGTATTCACCCACTATATTTCCTTCCTTGCCTCTTCCAATGCTTGCATTCCAATCTCCAACTATTATTAAATTTTCATCTCCTTTTACGTGTTTAATTGCTTCATCAATCTCTTCGTATACACACTCTACCTCATCATCATCATGGGCGCTTGTAGGCATATAGACGTTAACAATCGTTGTCGGTTTAGGTTTTGATTTGTATAAATTTAGATTTATAAATGTAAATCTAAATTTATAAATCTAAATAAATTTAGATTATAAATTTATCGAGTATACTCTAATACTCGAGGGCAAATTCAAAATTATCATAACCCTCTTTTAATGGATAGAATTTCTAACTGGTATTGACGGTATGTATTCCTATTGTGAAGGAGGACAACTTTGAGGCTTCTTTTGGAAAAATCTACTAACAGTCTCCAGTCAGTACTTTCATAAGGAATGTTAAATCGAGTCAAAAGTCCACATATATCGGTGCAGAAGTCTACTTCTCTTTCTGAAAAATATGTAAGAAAATTTGTTTCTCTGTACCTTAACCAGAAAAATTAGGTGCCAGATGCTAGCAGGTTCTTTACTTTAAGCCTTCAACCAAGCAATTCTGAATTTTTTTTGTCAGATGTGATTCTAGAACTAAATCGTTTAGTTCAGATTGTGAATAAAGCTCTAGTGCACAGTTATCTTCATTTAAATCTCTTGTGGAACTGCATATTTCAGGTAAAATTTCTGGTGGAAATGGCACTGATAGTAATGGACCATTAGGAACCAGACGTAAAGCGTATGGCACATTTAAATAGACGATTCTTTGTTTATTCTTCAAATTGAAACCGTGAACACCACTCGAACAAAAGTAACAATCATCGGTGTGATTTCACGGCTATCGTCACACAATTGAAACTCCAAATCTGAAGGTTTTGTTTCCTTTGACCACCGTCTAAGTCCTTCAACATATATGTAGCAAACTTATTGGGATGCCAAAGTTTTATCTTGATCTTCTATTTTCATTCTGAAATATGTGAGGTACACTTGTCGAACGAAACTTCTTATATTTCCTTTTTGCTTTCCCTCCATTAACTCACCACAGATGTAACAAAAAGAATCTACATCCTGTTGAAGCCATTTGAAAAACAGAAAGTTTGCTTTATGGCCTGAAAATATATTATCTACTGACAAAACACATCTGATCGCAGAAGATGGAAAAAGCTATTTACACATGCTGATGGTTGAAACAACACTGGTATTAGGTGCATGAGTGGTGCCGATAGCTGCCAATAAATGTTACATCTTGTTAAGTCTTATCATAACCTGTTGAACAAGCTCTCCCACCGTCTCATTTTCAAGCCAATACCCTCCCCCCTGCCCATCTCTTCACACCACTCGATTGTTTTTGCTATAAGAATAACTCGATTGTTTTTGCTATAAGAATAAAGCCAAAAAAGTGAATATATTAATTTATAATACAAAAAGAATATTTTATGTCTATTTTAGAGTATCATATTTTAACTTTTTAAAAATTTTGAAATTTGCGAAAACTGCAGAAGCGATAGAAAAAAATGGTTATTTTCGGATTCGGCGAAAAAAAAAACACGTAGGAATCGATTATCAAAAGTTAAAAACATTCCAAGTTACAAATTATGTAGGCCTGTATTATTATACAAATTGTTAGCATAGAAATACCCAATAATTTCTCAGTACAATGTTAAGTTTTAACAGATTTTCTTTTATGATGTTTCTGTAAAGTTTTAGGTAGATTTCATAAGAAAGCTACGTATTGTAAATGGGTACCATGATTCGACTTGCAAAAAATTTTGACATAGCTTCGTGTTTCACATCCCCCCAAACCCCAAAACTACCGTCAGCTCAAAAGTTCATATATACATTTATATATATATATATTTCACTTTCTCATGGACTCGATAACTGCCGTAATTTTGCACCAATCACTTTTAAATTATTTCTTAAAAATAACTTATCCGAAAATCTCAGTTGAGTTCGTTGGCCAAAAATAAGAACATAGAAGGTGGAGATGTGGGTTGGTTCTTTTTCGTAAAAAAAACCATCGCTATAACTTTGTTATTAAATTATATCGAATTCGTTTCAAATTCCTACTATTCTTTGGATAAGGGCCTAAAGGTTTTTGATATCACCAACCATTAGCCCAGGGGGTGGAAAAAATGGGGTTTTGAAGACAAAAAAAAATTCATACCTCCATAATAGGCACAGTATAGAATCGGTTTAAAGTAGTCGTTAGTCATCTGATCATTACCAAAAAATTTTGCTATACAATTTTTTATACAATCAACCCTTACGGTAAGGGATGACCGTTGCTGTAATTATAAGATGGGACTTGTCATATGCTAAACACGTGAAAATGTTTTTCACATGCGATCATTATCGTATCGAGTAAATTTGAAGTTTTTCTTAACTTTAACGTGGAAATAATTTTTATCCCCTACTTAGCACCGGAGAAATATACCTGTCTCACAGATCTCCAACCCCTGACCTGTTTTTGATTTTTGGTCAACAACCTCTGAACCCATCAAGCACTAATTTTTCTAAACCCAAGATAATGGTCGGTGATAGTGGATTGAGCACTCCCATACCTGTGCCCACTTCTGATGCGATTTCTTCAACAGTGAACTAGCGATCATGTTTGATAAGCTCAAACAGCACGGATGCATCGGTTGTGAGACTTGTCCTTGGGTGTCAACCCACGACTTTAGTTTTCTATACTTTTGCCGGTGCTTAATTGTTTGGTTCCCAGAATGCTTGGTTCTGGGGCAGTGTAGCGTTCCCAAACTGTACCTTTAAACAAATTAAAAATTTAATGCTGGTTTAATGCCTTCATTAGTTACAAAAGTTGTGCAAAAGACGACAGAATCGCTTGCTCACTCATGGCTGTACTGACGACAGAACAGAGCAGAGGAGCTAACCAAGCTAGTTCCCCTCTAACATACAAAAAACATTCACCTGCCAGCCAGCTCCAGAACTGTTTGCTGCGTAGAATAGTAAAACTACCATTTAAATCTGATTCACCCTAATGTATGGACAGATTTCATCGATTCAATTTTTATTTTATACATGTAGTTACTCTAATAGAGTATATCAGTTTCACTTTCAAACTTGACGACTTTTTTTTGATGGCCTTATAAAACACACATTATTCGAAATAATACAGTTTATTTGCTGTCGTAAGTCTTGCCATGTAACTTAAGCGATAGATTTTTTATATAAAAAATTAATTATATAGATATTAGATTTATCTCTTTAAATGAGAAAATTTGGTTGACTGTGTGGAATGAATACAATATTTCTTCATTAAATTATGCTTTAGCTCATACTTAGCGGTAGACATGTTTATATATACATCTTTTAGCGCATAATAAATTACCTTTATATCAAGACAAGTTTTTCACCCATAAATATTTTTAAAATTGTTAAACGATAAGAAAATAATATTTTTTCACATCTTCAAAAAATCAAAATTTAAATAATCGAGAAAGTAGTATTTTATAGATTTGTATTGTGAATTTTATAGCTTTGTAAATTTTTTTCTACATAGTTTATTACATAATTTTGTTCGTGCCTTTTTTGAGTACCATAATTTTTTACCGAACGTTCTGGGAAACAGAAAAAAAAAATCTTGTTGAAATTTTTCATGTAAAATAGTGTAATTATATTTGCTTCGTGGAACTAACAGTGCTGGAATATCAAAAAGGCTAGATTACTGAGCGGTGATGGATTTTGAAATGATGGGTGATTCAAGCAAAAAAAAATCAACCTAGTCTCTGTATATACCTTTTGAAATTTTCTAATAAAAACATTCAACAAAATACCATTTTTATGTTTATGAAAATGCTATATTTAAAAATTTTTTTTTTTTTTTTACTTTTTTATAAATTTATTTTCCTCATTTTTGGCTGACATAGTTATGATATGATCTATAACAGTTCTTTTCAGTTTCTTCTTGTTTTGACTTTTCTGAATGTTACATGCGCGTGTGTTTTTTCCCTTATAAGGTGATGTAAGGCTTGAAGATAGGTGTGCAAAAAGCAAAAAAAATCTGCTTTCTAATGACACAGAATCAAGATGAATTGATGACATTGCTGCAGATGTTTGCGATTAGATAATTCACAAAGTGAATTTTTTAGTATCCTATTTGATGAATTTACAAATGCGGCAAAAATTTTCCCGGTTCATATGTTTTGTGAGATATGAAAGCGATAGGGACTAATCAATCTTGTCACTATGTCATCGACATAGGGACAAGATATATTTCATTTATAACAACCTATATAGTGTAGGTAGTATATTACACATACGACCTAAAATGCCTATACATATTGTATATAAATTACAACATATATAGGGGACAAGAGACATTTCAAATTTTAAAGAAAATATGTTGTTTTGCAAATCAATATCTGGTCGTGCAACAGTACAATGTTTTTTTGTCGTTATTTATGAATCTGCTAAAAACCATAACATAGACTAAACCAAATGTATTGCGGTTTGTAGAGATGGTGCAAAATCAATAACAAGAGATAACAGTGGATTTCTGAAAAAATTAAAGATCATCTTACACCAAGGGCAAAATGGTTAAACTGCTTCCTTCACAGACATGCTCTTACCGCAAAAATTATGCCGGAAAATCTGAAATTCTTTGTAAAACTATATAAATGGTTAATTTGACTAAAAATCAACAATTGCAGAATACGCTGTTTGCTAAACTATGTGATGAAACGGGTGAAAAGAAAAGTTCTCTTCCGTACAGAAATCAGATTGTTATCGCAGGGAATATTATTAACCGGTTATTGGAATTGCAAGCTAGATGATATTTTTTCAAGATACACAAATGCCATTCTCATTGCTTTTAAAGAATAACGAGTCGACGTACTTAGATGAAGTATTTTCACATTTAAACAACTTGAATGTGAATTTACAAGGATATGATGATAAAAACATTTTATTAATGACAAACTTCACGCTTTCATTAAGAAGCTTGATGTCGGATTATTCACCTTCAAAGTAAAAATTCTGATATGTTTCCAATCGCTTCTGATTACATTGAGAACGTTTGGATGAATAAGAAAGACTATCCACCACAGTTTCGATAGCATGAACATGCATTTGTGCGAGCTTTCAGGAAATAATTTCCTGGAAGATAAAAATGTTTTCATGAAGAGACGGGTACTGAATCCATTTAGTGAAAATATTGTTGCTGCTGCTAAGTTACTGGTTGAGATTCACAATCGGCTCATTGAAATGTGTGCCGGATAAAATGTTACGATAACAATTCATATCTGAAGATCTTTAGATACATCTTTGGCTTTCTCTGAAGTGAATATGAAAATTTAGTCACAGAGGCGTTAAAAATATTAATCCCTTTTGCCATCCTCTCATTACTTAAAAATAATTTGCTTTTTTGTGTGTTTCTTACACATCTATGGAGAAACTTTTAAATGAAAAACAAATGTAACTGTCTCTTTACATGTGTACTTTTAAATTTAAAGATTTATAAATCTAGGTATAAATTTTATAATAATGATTTTTTTTCTCACAAAATGATTTTATTATTTACATGTAGTCTAATTTCACGACCCCCAGGTTGAAAAACACCGGTCTAGGTTATTAAAATGCTGCTGCATGTTGTTGTCTGCTGAAGGAAATTATGTAAACAAATTGTGGTTTATATTTGAATATCTCTCATAGAATGCCCTTCCTTGTTAAATATAAGTCTATGTAATCAGTGAATTACAAATGGTTTTTGTAATGAAACTAACTAACTGAAACTAAGACCAAAGAATTTCATGCATTTTAAGCCAATGACAAAATGTTTGAGTAGACAGTTTAGAAATCAAATACCAAATCAACAGAACCAGGGCAGAATTTCAAACTTAATAGAGCACATGCATGTTTTTTTTTTTTTTTTTGTAACCTCATAGAGTATATCAATTTTAATCTAGCAGCTAATGCATATATAATTACAATGAATCACATCTTTATTTTGTCAGTAATGATAGAAAAAATTGAACCTTACTACATTAAACACTGTCAAAAAATTGATGATACTCACAGTGAAACAATTTATAAAATTAAGAGGCTTTTGAGGGATGAAACTATTAGCAGATATACAAATTAAAGCTGTTATAACAATTTTAAAAACTGTCAAATTTCATTTGGAATGTCCGATGTACCAGTTGGCCATCAATATGGCAAAATCGAAATGTTATTAACAATAAGAACAGGTTGATAATGGTAAATCATCATCTTTTTGATAATTAAGAAGTTAAAGATGCCATTGAAAGCACTCACTATTTGACAGCCAGGATGATATTATAATGAAACAGACAGCATAGCTGGAAGCCATTCCAGAAGAAGACTACAAAACTATTTCCAGCAGCGGTGGAACTGCTGGGTTAACAAAAATTGGGTCACAAGGGAATTTCAAAGGAGATTAGATTGGAAACCAAAAGCTAAAAGTATTTTTTTTCAAGTTCAAGAGTTGAACTTTTTGAACACACCATGTATTCACTTACGATACTTGACTAATATTTATTACACGACTGCCCAAATATGAGTGTAATGTATTTGAGGGTGTTTGTATGTATGTTGGTTTTACCAAAGCAGTTCAACGGCTCAATCGGTTTAGATATATGACCCTGCATTGGAATTCTTGTTTCTGGGAGTGTCATATAAATATATATATATAAAATAAATTTAAAAAAAATTACACTACATACAAATAACACAGCAAGATCAATATATTCAATGAAATGAACAATGTCACTTCCAAGATACAGGCAACAGGAAGTTTATACCAGGTGGCATTTAACCAAGTTAAATATTTTAACAAAGTCATATCGGCATAAAGCCTTCATGGATCTAACAGCAATGGTCCAAAATTTAGGGGTTTCGCACTTCTATATTACACTGTTGTGTAATGATCTGCACTGATCATAGTACTGTCCTAATGATCAGACACCCTATTTTTTTTGGCTATCATGTTTTTTTTTCATTTTTAACAGATTTAAAACTTGTTTAAAATATAATAAAGTAGATAAAATGTAAATAATTGCAAAAATATTTTAACATTTAAAGTATTATAAATAACAGAGAATTAACTGATATATAGCAATCTGCACCATATTGCGCATAGAATTGCAGTGTAAACAGACCACATTTACCAAAACAAGCAGTACATCAGTGAACTATAATGGGGAAGAAACCAGTAATATCTTTTTTAAATATTACTGAATGCATACATGCAGGAAAAAATGAATAAAAGAAAAAAATTAATACCAGGATCGATATTAGAATCTGTCATTTGTCTATTGTATGTTTCTTTTGCAGCTGTTCTAGGTAAACGTGGTTCTTCATCATCATCTGGAAACAATTCTGCCAACCTCTGAGGTAAACAAATTCCCATATAACAAGGACCGCTCCATGCAGTATCATCATCTGGAGGTTAACAAAAATAAAATTAAAAGATTGAATATTTTAATATATTTCAAGAGAAGTTTTAATAAAGATTCTTTATTTATGAAAAAAAAAAAGAATAAAATATAACTCTCTTGGCTAAATTAATACAAAAATAGATTCTTATTTCATAATTGAAACCAGAATTTCACATTACAAAAATGGCAGTTTCATATGTCAAAATAACAGAAATTTTTATGCTGCAGGTCCTTCCTTAAATTTTACAGGAAACATAAGTTGTTTGTATATATCATAAAAACCTAACCAGACATAACCTACGCTTGCACACCTTGCTAAATATGCAGATTAAATGATATTTAACATTAATTAGATGAGGTTGGTGAGCATAGGTTATGTTGATATACATACAATTTATCAGTACACGGGAGTCAACATAATCTGAAGTGTTTGTAATTTTTATTTTTCATTAAAAAATGTACTCTTTCTACTGTAAATAAATGTTACTAATCATTTTCTCATGAAATCTGAAGAAGTTGCATCAAAAGAAGTGAAAAAAAGTGGCAGTACAATAACAAGCAAGTACTATTTATTGTCCTCTGACTTACTCCAGTTAATATATTTATTTTTTTTCATTTCAAATTAATGTTCTATTCCTTTAGCAAAATATTTTGGTAGATAATAACTTAAACATATGAAAAGTTACATGACTTTTGTCAAAAATATTTTAAATAACTTTTTTAGAGTTCGTTTCTGGGTAATGAAGGTCATTCAAGTATAAACTGGAATTTTGCCATGCGGACTGAAAGCAGTATTGTAGTGGGGTGCTGCTGGTAGAGATGAATATGTGTGGCGGGGAACAACCAGCCAGCCACATTCAAAGGTCATGTTCCCACATCAGTAGCAGAATGTTTGAGCAGGAAGTATCATCATCTGTTGAGCAATGAATTATACTCAGATTTCTCATCAATGAAGGTGTCAAATCTTCTGAAATTTGTTGAGTTCCACGTATTTGGTTTGCTGAAAGAAGCTTCAGGAGGGGAAAGATTTGAAGATGATGTTGCAGTCGAAGATTACATGCACAATTGGTTGTTGGGGCAGCCTTCCTATTTTCTTGATGAGGGGATCAGGAAGCTGGGTATTTTCTGATGGAGAAAATTAATTTCTGCCGAAGGAAACTATGTAAACAAATTCTGGTTTATATCTGAATATCTCTCATAGAATGCCCTTCCTTGTTAAATATAAGTCTATGTATGTAATCAGTGAATTACAAATGGTTTTTGTGATTATCACTGAAACTAAGACCAAAGAATTTCATGCATTTTAAGCCAATGACAAAATGTTTGAGTAGAGTTTAGAAATCAAATACCAAATCAACAGAACCAGGGCACAATTTCAAATTTGGATATCAATGTTATAAAATTTCTAAGAATTTGAATTAATCAGAATATTCATTTGCTTCCTGGTAAAATGAATGATGTAAATTACCAGAGAGAGCAAGTCAAGAAAAGGTAAATTTTTCAGGAACATCATTTATCAAGAAAACTAAATTCCAAATGTAAAAGATGTCAACAGTACTAACAATCTAAGAAATAAAAGACATTTGTTTTCTCAACAATGAAGTCCAACTTTGTAAGGAAAATGTAACACAGAAACTACAGTGGAAACGTGATATCGGCTGCTTCAGAAATTGCAAATGGCCAGGTTATGTCCTTTGCAGCTGAGCACTTTCGGCTTTCTTTCAGGAATCCTGTATTGCCTCTGATGATTACAAAATGCATCAACAACTAGTACTGCCATAACTCTGCTATGGAATATCTTACAGCTATTTTTCCAGACGAAGTGATATGAGCTTTTGAAATCTTATACATTCATACCCTAAAAGAATACACTCTGTTCACACCTCATACTTAATGTAGATATAACCATTACTTTAACAATAATAGTCAAGTAAAATGCAGTAAGCATTCATTCCACGCAATGTTTTCTATTTAGTAAAAGATCCCTGGAAAAGTTGGTAGAGTACCTTTTGATTTTAACACGGCTGAATGTGTATGCCGCAACAGAATGATTGCTATACATTTCATTAATAAAACAGAGAAAAAGCTATTTATACATAATTATTTACCTGGAGTCGGTAGACCTGATGGACAAGTGATATGGCTATGGCTGCTTTGATATGGAAGAGTAGGAGATACTCCAACTTCACTTAATAGATGACTTAGCTTTACACTATGAGCTTCAAACTCAGACATCCTGAAGAAAAAATAAATGCATAAAAAAAGAATACATATGCAAGGGATGTTTGACAAGTAAAGAGATCTTAACATTGCCTGACCTCAACAATATATTAAGAGCACCCTCTTAATATATTGTTGAGGTCATTAGTTTCCCCCATCTCTATTAGGGGCACATCAAGTTTCCATAGGATACGTTCATTATATTCTGTTGTTAGTAGCTGTTTAAGCTAATCAAATACAGAGATTAGGGAAAAATGGGTAAAAAAGAGTTTTGTGCAGTGACCAAACATTACTTTTTGAAAGGCAAAACATCACAGAAAATAAGCCAATCTGGATAATATAATAATAATAATTATGGCAAGTCAGCTCAATGATTAGTCGATTAGGAAACATTTTACAAGTGGTTTGGTTATTATTGGAAAGCTGATATGAGCACAAATGAAGGTAAATATCAACAACTTGTTGAGGTTGCAACTGCAGAAATTATTGAATGGAGATGGAGGATAAAAACTTGAAAATACATGAGATAACTAAAAAAACACGCATCTAAAATAAATAGATGCATCATATTTTAAATGGAACCCTAAAACCAAAGAACAGCCAATACAATGAGTTGTTACAGTCAAGGAACTTACTCCAAAGAAGATGGAAGCTGTTCCACCAGCAGGAAACGTGATATCCATTACCTTAACGATTGCTCATGACGTGATCTTAATTGAACAAGAGAAAAACACAGAAAGAGAGAAAGAAACAGGTAAACAGGAAAAGAGAGAAATTGTCTGGTAGAGAGTAAAATGATGACCGGACAATATTATCCATCCTTTGGCTGAACTATCTAAATAAGAAAATAAAGAAAAAAAATGATAAAATTTGACAAAAAGGAAAATTATTTTTTACCAAGGTAATGCTCCAGTTCACTCTTCCGTGATTGCAATAGCAAAATTGATTTTGTAACAAAATTCTTGTGATTTTTCCTATCTGTCAGACCTAGCCCCTTTGAACTATTATCTGTTCCCAAAAATAAAGAATTTACTACCTGATAAGAGAGCTACAAGAAATGAAGTTATTGCCAAATCATTAGCATATTTAGAAAACTTACATAAGCCATATTAAAATGGTGGAATTGAAAAACTTTAGTATCAATAAACTGTGTATAAACTTGAAAAGAGGTTATGTTAAAAAAATAAAAGTGATCTTTATTTTGGCACAGACACCTTAATTGTGTATAAAACATTTCTGTATTTAATGTTACATAATTTGGATTCATATAATAATACAATATTACTGTTTTGTGGCTGAGCACATATTCAATTCTATCTTCATGTTCATAATCGATTCTATAGTCTTAATGAATTCAGTACACTTATTCAGAATGAGAACTTGTCTTTTTTACAATAATTATTACATTACATATTATCACACATCTGTTTTATACCTATTAGAATCATATTCTTATATTAAATAATTTCATAAATATTTATCTTTTATACAAGTTAAAATTGATTTTTAAATTAATAATTAGATTAATTAACAATTACTATAAGAATCCTCTACAAATTGCTTTTTCAGTAATGTTTTCGTATTGCTTTGGTATACGTTCAGCTGGATTTAAAAAAAACTTATAAGACTGTAGATTAGAGTGTAAATTCATAAATACAGGTAGAGAATTTTTTTTCTCTTAAACATAACTTATTAATTTAGAAAACTGTAATGCCCTAAATATACCATTAAACAGGTAATTAACTAATTAAAATTCACAAGTCTAAATTATAGAATTAAACATTATACACACAAATGCATTTTTAATTACATTAGATTAGTATAAATCTTTTAGGAGTATTTGTTTGTAGTTTATATGTAGT
This sequence comes from Lycorma delicatula, assembly GCF_047948215.1. Lineage (NCBI taxonomy): Eukaryota > Metazoa > Arthropoda > Insecta > Hemiptera > Fulgoridae > Lycorma > Lycorma delicatula. Next base: position 1,334,580 of record NC_134458.1, read on the forward strand.
TCTTGTATCCATTAAAAACTAATATAGTTGTTAAGATAATAATTCATATTAATGTTTCTGCTAAGATCACTATAGTTTCATTGTTAGTACTACTTACCTTTTTTATTCCAAATTGTCTCTGTTAACGTATTGTTTGGTTCTTTAGGGGTTATCATGCAACCAAATATTTATATAACAAAATAATAGAAAAGGCAAACAATAAGAAGCCGTTTGGGATTCATTAAATTACTGTCGTTATAAATTCACAATTCCACATTATTCCTCTTCTATTTCTACCATAAACTTTCGTTTTACTAATTAAAAAATAAAAATAAATAAGCAGTTCAAATGTAATAGATAGATGTGCTTATTTCATCTGGAAGAAAAATATCATAAGTTTTTTACCTTGCAGAACCATTTTAAATGATAATAGTGCAGACTACTCTTCAATTAATATATATATAATAATTTGTCCATTCGGTTTAGGTTATGTGAATTGAGGCTTCAGAATTTTTTTTGGTAGTTTTTTTGTGGGCAAAAAATGCTTTCGTGTTATCACCTGGACACGATATATTTGCTGTAATAAAAAAAAGGTTATATCACATTGTATATCTAAATTAAAATAAAATTTTGTGAATATTTGAGTCTAAATCAAGATTTGGACTCTTAACTACAAAATGTTTATATATACAAATATCAAAGACGATAACTTTTTACAAATACCAACAATTGTTTTTGCTATTTCCTAACATGCACACATACATACACACACACACACACACACACACACACACACACACACACACACACACACACACACACACACACACACACACACACACACACACACACACACACACACACAAAGAATGAATTATTTTAAAAAATACTCACAGTGGCTTATTAACAGAATGTCTAGGGCGTACTAAAGGAGACATTTGTCGAAGATCCTGAAAAGCAATTAATTCAATAGGAGAAAGGGGAGATAATGCTGGTACTGTAGCAGGTAATGGTCTACGACCTCTATGAAGTATTCTCAGAGTAGCGTAACCCAATGCATCCTGGTGACTTAGCCGAGAATTACCTGACAAAAATACTTCTATAAATTCAAATATTTACATATTAAATAGGGAAAATAATTTTTAAAACCATAAACAGTTAGCATGCCACTGGTTTTAATTTAATATTTCCTTTAGGACCACAATAAATTTACAAACATAAAAAATAATTGATAAGAGTAATAAAAAAAAAGTGAACTATTCAATACGAATTCTTACAATTTTTAAACATTTTAATCCTTAATTTTCATTAACAAAATCAAACTACATTTACTTTTATTGAAAATATATACGGTAGGTTTAAAAAGTTTCCAAAATTTGTTTATTTTTCAAAAACTGCTTACATAAAAATATTTTAGAGTAAACTTCCTTCAAAAGAGTTATTTCTTTGGCAGCTACACACTTTGATCAACATCTATAAAGTTTTTGAAAACATGCCTGGAACCCATTTTGAGACAGCATTCTCATCTTCATTGCATTTGGCCATCAAGTCACTGGCATTCTAATAACTTTCCCCTTCAGAGAGTTTTTCAACTGAAGAAATGAGTAAAAGTCAACTGGTGCCAACTCAAAAGAGAATGGTGGATGCTCTAGAATTGTTACACTGTGTCATGCCAGGTACTCTTTGATCAATGAGCCAATGCATCAAGCAAAAGAATCCCAATTATTTGTTTCCCAGTTTTCAGGACTCCTTCCTTCTCACTTTATACTGTAAATGATGAGTGATAAAGACATATATTTTCTTGTTCACTGTCAGCCCATCATAATTAAATCTACAGTGAAAAATATCAATGTAAATAAAAAAAAATTGCAATATAACTTTTCCTTTACACCTTTTTAAAAGAAATTACTATGAATCTCTAGATGATATTAATTTCTATTCTGACAAAAAGTATTTTAGAGTGTGGATTGTACAAAAAATATCTCCTTTCATGATTTTTCTGTTGAAAATTTTGATCTTGATTAGCCATAGTGATAATGTCTTCTTATGGTATCATGCGAGTTTCTTGTGTTTTTTTTTTTAAATTATATGCTAAAAAATTTTTTACTTGTATTATTGTCACCATTAAGTAATATCTTCAGCCTGACTTTTTTTTATAATTTTAAGAAAAGTTAAATGATAAATGATAAAAAGAGTCTTATAAACACTTTTAATGCAGATTGACTTTTAATCAGAATTTCCAGCTAATGGTATCATTTTTTCTTTTAAAATAAACTATAAATCTGCAAAAGTTATCATTTTATCTACATAAATCAGTAGAGAGTGATATAAAGGATAGTTACAATAATATTCATATTCATGTATAATATGGTATTGTACATCAATACTCATGCTAAAATCTAAATCATTTGATATAAAAATATACGAAAGTCACCTTTATTCAAAAATATAACAAATTCATTAATGTTTTAATATGATTACCTTCTATGTTTAGATACCTTAAATGATTTATGATATATAGAAGTTTCAGCTTTTGTTAACTTTTCTGCTTAATATATGAAGCATTGCTTCCCTAATCATTTTTTCTGCAGCCACATGAATAGCTTTTAATTAAAACTGCCATATGTAAATATACTGTTTCATTACTTTGCAGAAACAAACTTTATAACAAAACAATAATACAAAATAAACTAAAAGTAAAATCTATAAAACTTCAGATGCACTAACTCATAACTAAAATAAATTTTAATAGTAGAAACATTTAGTAGGGCAGCTTAGGGCTATTTGGGCAAATTTTTTATTAACAGGTTAATATTTTAAGTAGTGAATGGTTACTGATATGTGGTAGAGAGGATAGGGATTGTTATGTAAAATTCAGACTAACAGACTGTTAGTTTGGTAGAGAGGTTATATGACCGATGCCATGTTGATGTGAGTTACGGTACTTGTATGAGTTATATATCACATCTAATTTGTTGTTATTAACAATTAATATCATCTCTACATGACAAACTGATATCTTACAAGATCATATTTATATGTGATCATTAAAAATCAATTTATTTGGATTAATATGAACATGCATGCATTTTGAAATTACCTGTGCAACCAGATGAATTTCCTAAGGCGATTTCAGTTTTCTTTTCACCTAATGATGTTAGAAGGAGCAGGATAATTCTAATAGAGGAGTCCAGAAATTGACTTCAGTCTATACTTTGTAATGATACTTGCAGAACTGACATCCTATGACAGTTGTAATTCTTAATAAAATTACGATTGAAAGCACTGATATTCAATTTACTGTTTGATGTTGTGGTTACCAGTATTAGAGACCTATGTTTTGTTGTGATCTGATCATCAGTAACTACCAGTTCACAAATTTCATATGGATTATTTGGCCAAAAGTAGTTATGTCCAGAAAAAATCACATTATAAAGGAAAATATAATGATAAAAATAAGCATGCTTACTTGCCAGCATCTATAAGTTGCAACCACCAACCCTGTACACTAGTTTTTTGCTGGTGCAATCTTTGAATTTCAGAAAACAACGATAATCATATCTGATAGATTCATAAAACATATTTAGGATTTAAACAGTTGACAGGGGAAAAGTGTATAATCCTCAATATTAACTTAGATCAAAAAATTAAATAAAAGATGTGATAATTAAGTTAGGATAACGTAAAATTAAACTTACTACAATACGTAATATAATTCTTAGTAACTTAATTTATAGGTTAAATAAATCAAATGAAATACTTACTTTTTCTTTTTGATACATTAGCAGTAAAACTAGATTTGCGAACTTGTCCATGGCCAGATGATTTCACTGTTGATAATGAGCCAGCACTTGGTATGGGGCTCAATGTCTGAACTCTATCACTAAAACAAACATACAAAATAAAACAAATAAATGTATAATTTTTTCTTCAATTACAAATGTAGATATATAAATACCTACAAACAATAAATTATAACCCAACTAAGTCTACTCTCTATTTATAGCAAGCAATAAAACAAGTGAATAAATTAAAACCTGCTTAATTTCAATAATTAAACACTAAAAATCAATACGTAACCAAATTTTTAATATATGATCATTTTTTTGCTTATTTCAGTACAAAATAAAAATTTTTCTCTACAGAATTAATAACAATTCTATTTAACCTTTTCGCCACTACTGGCAAACTTTGCTGCTGTAGTAATATGTATTCCTCACAACTCACAATCTATTTTTACTAAATGATAGCTTATTTTTACACTTAAATTTATTTAAATAAATATAAATTTAAGGTAATTTATAAAATTTGAAAGCATTCTGTTTTTTAATACATATTGACTTTTTCTATAGTTATCATAAAAAAATAAATTAGAAAAAATTTGTTATTAAATCATGACTTAGGGTTGTTCTAACAATATAAGTGTAAACAGTGTGTGTAATTTTATGGGTTTTTTGGGGAGGGAGGAGTAGAGAGAGTAATTTTCAAAATCATTATGACAATAAATTTCAAGAATTATCATAATAAATGTGATTTTTATTGATTAGTTTATACTTTTAATTTTCAAATCATAAACATAAAATACAGATATGGATGCAAACAAAATGTTACCTTATAAATTCAGAAGTAATATTTTAGGAATCAAAATAAATATAAATGATATTTCTACTACATAATATATCTCCTGTTGATTATTATGGATGTAAAACATATTAACAATAAAAGCTGCCGAATCTAAATACGCGTAACACAAACAAAACTAAAAACTTTTCGTGCTTTTCAGTTGTTTCAGAAAAACTTTAGAAAAGTCTAATTACAATTCTGAAAGACTACTTTTTAGCATGTTTTGAAATAGTTAAAATTAAAATTAAGGGAATATCATTCTTTATATATAACATTTTGCAAATATAATATATAATATTGAAAATAACAATTTAAGATATTTTTAAATTCAAACTGTTTATTGTCCGATAATTAATATTTACAATGAAACTGCTTTTAATTTAATTTTCAATAAGAATATTTTCAAAATTTTATAAAAATTAAGTATTACAAATGAAAAAGTCACAAAAAAATAAATGCAACTGACCTGATAACTGAATTATGATGTTTACCAGCAGATTTGCTTGATGAATCATTTAAACTAACACCACTTATATTAGAAATACCACCGCTACTACTGCCGGTTGTACAACTATCTGATCGACTTTTTCGGGTTACATCTCCTACTGCCCTAAAGAAAATATACACAAATGAATGTTTTTAATGAAATCATAAACTGTCAGTCAATAATAAATAAACATCTTGAATTCTAAAGGGAAAATAAGATTTTGCTGTGCAAGATAAGAAATTGAATCTTTTTACATCCTGATGATTCCATAACAATGGAACATCTCAAAATGTACAATCATGGGAAATAAAAGGGATGACGTATAGATAATTTTCTGGAAGTTAATGCTACATTTAAATCAGTTCTCATAAACCAGATAAGTTAAACAATACTGTGTTAAATAATATAATTTTCTTTTAGATAATAAGACTTTTGGTAGATTAAAAGGAAATACAAAAATGGTATAATATTATATAGAATAATAACAATCAAATTACTAAGAAAGATTGTTGTGTACAACTAAGATAAATATTTTTATATTTTTTACTTCTAATTGAAGAAAATAAATTATCAAATAGTTAATTTAATACTAAAATGTGAGGAATAGTTTTTTATTTTTTTGTCTTCAGTCATTTGACTGGTTTGATGCAGCTCTCCAAGATTCCCTATCTAGTGCCAGTCATTTCATTTAAGTATACCCCCTATATCCTACATTCCTAACAATTTGTTTACATATTCCAAATGTTGCCTGCCTGCAAAATTTTTCCCATCGACATGCCCCTCCATTATCAAAGTGACTATTCAGAATGCCTTAATATATGGCCTATAAGTCTGTCTCTTCCTTACTATATTTTTTCCAAATACTTCTTTCATCAATTTGCCACAACACTTCTTCATTTGTCACTTTCTGACTTTTGGGTGTCCCACCCATCTGACTTTTAACATTCTCCTTTGGCACCACATTTCAAAAGCTTCTAATATTTTCTTCTCAGGTACTCCGATCGTCCAAGTTTCTCTTCCATATATACTCCAAACATATACTTTCAAAAATGTTTTCTTGAGATTTAAATTAATTTTGGATATAAGCAAATTATTTTTCTCTGACTGAAAGCTTGTTTTACCTATGCTATTTAACATTTTATATTGCTCCTGCTTTGTCCATCTTTAATAATTCGTCTTCCCAAATAAGAAAATTCTTCCACCACTATAACTTTTTCTCTTCCATTTTTATATTCAGTGGTACATCTACATTATTTTCTACTAATTTCATTACTGTTTATTTTCATGCGGTAATTTTTACATACGACTTCATTCATGCCATTCTTTGCTTCTTCTAAATATTTTTTACTCTTTCTAATTACTATATCAACAGAAAATCGTAGCATCTTTATCTTTTCACCTTGCACTGTTACTCCGGATCTAAATTGTTCTTTAACATCATTAACTGCTAATTCTATGTAAAGATTAAAAAGTAATGGAGATAGGGAATATCCTTGTCAAACACCCTTTTTTATTATGGCTTCTTTCTTATGTTCTTCTTTTATTACTGTTGCATTGTAAATATTAGGAATTGTTCTTCTATCTCTATACTTTAACCCTAATTTTTTTTTAAATGCTGAACATTTTACTCCAGTCTACATTATCAAATTCATTTTCTAAGTTTATAAATGCCAAGTATAATGGTTTGTTTTTCTTTACTCTTCCTTCTACTATTAATATGAGTGCTAAAATTGCTTCCCTTGTCCCTATACTATTCCTGAAACCAAATTGGTCTTCTCCTAATACTTCTTCCACTCCCCTCTCAATTCTTCTGTACACAATTCTAGTTAAGATTTTTAATGCATGAGAAGTTAAGCTAATTGTTCTGTGTTCTTCACATTTATCTGCTCCTGATTTCTTTGGTATCCTGACAATAACACCCTTTTTGAAGTCTGATGGAACTTCCCCTTTTTTTGTAAATATTACACTCCAGTTTGTATAATCTATCTACCACTTTCTCACCTGCACTGTGCAATAATTCTGCAGGTATCCCATCTATTCCAGGAGCCTTTCTGCCATTCAAATCTTTTAATGCTCTATTAAATTCAGATCTCAGTATTGTATCTCCCTTTTCATCCTCTTTGACTTCCTCTTTTTCCTTTATAACACCAGTTTCTAATTGATTTCTTCTGAACAACTCTTCAATATATTCCACCCACCTATCGACCTTTTCTTTCATATTATAAATCGGTTTACCATCTTTATGTAACACATTATTATTAGATTTTAATTTATGTACCACAAAATTCTCCTAACTTTCCTACATGCTCAGTCTATTTTATCATGATCATTTCTCTTTCCACTTCTTAACACTTTTTTTAAACCACCCTTCTTTAGCTAACTTGCACTTCCTGTTTATAATATTTCTTACTGTGATAGTTCCTTTTACCTTCTTCATCACTAGCTTTCTTATACTTTCTACGTTCATCCATCAGCTTTTTTTTTCTTTTTCCTGTTTAACCTCCAGGAACTACCATTCAGGTATTACTTCAGAAGACGAATGAGGATGATGTGTATGAGTGTAATGTTGTAAAGGCTCAGTTCTACCATTCCTGAGATATGTGGTTAATTGAAACCCAACCACCAAAGAACAATGGTATCCATGATCTAGTATTCAAATCAGTATAAAATTAACTGTCTTTACTAGGACTTGAATGCTGGAACTCTCAAAATCAGCTGATTTGGGAAGACGCGTTCACCACTAGACCAATTTGGTGGGTTGTTCATCCATCAGCTGCAATATATCCTCTGATATCCAAGGTTTTCCACCAGTTCACTATGTTCTGCCTAAGTTGACGTCTGCCGATTTAAGAATTTCCTTTTTAACATTCTTCCATTCTTCTTATATATTTTCTACCTTATCTTTTTTACTCATATCTCTTGTGATGTCCTCCTCAAAAATCTTCTTTACCTCCTTTTCCTCATGCTTCTCTAAATTCCACCAAATCAACTGAGACCTTTTCTTCAAGTTTTTAAACCCCAATCTACATTTCATTATCAATAAATTATGGTCGCTATCAATGTCTGCTCCTGGATATGCTTTGCAGTCGACAAACTGATTTCTAAATCTTTGTTTAACAATGATATAATCTTTCTGATATCTTGTCCACCAGGCTTTTTCTATGTGTATATTCTTCTATTATGATTTTGTTGGCAATTACTAAATTATACTTCGTGCAAAACTCTATAAGTCGGTCCCCTCTTTCATTCCTTTTGCCCAGGCCGTATTCACCCTCTATATTTCCTTCCTTGCCTTTCCCAATGCTTGTATTCCAATCTCCAACTATTATTAAATTTTTATCTCCTTTTATGTGTTTAACTGCTTTGTCAATTTCTTCATACAGAGGAAAAAATATTAAAAAAAAATTAAATCAATATGTTTCAAGCTTCTAAACCAATAATCTGGTTACAATATTAACAAAAAAAGATAGTTTTGGAGCTATTATTTATTAATTTATTTGTAATTATTTGAAATAACTATACTAATACTTATAATTTTATCTGAAGTAACTCCAGTGCAGTTGCATTGTTTTATGAGTGCCACCATTGGGATCTTGTAAACAAGGAAATATTACCAGTAACTTTAATGAGGAACTTTTCTACAATTTTTAAGTGTATGAAAAAACCCTACTGACATATTTCATATCTCTACTATTTTTCCAATACAGTTGCAAATCTCTTTTTTTTTAAACAGACAAACCTAATTTTTATAACTTTTTGATGCGATATACAATTCTTAAGATTTTTTAATCTACAATTTACATACAAAGGCTAAAAATTATAAAAATAAATTTGAAAGAAATCCTAAAGAATATAAAAAATTTTTATTTTTTCATACATTGGCAATAACAGTTAATTAAGTTTAGTGTCCAGTATCTGAATATTCATTTGAACAGTGTTTCTGCTGTTACTGTTCAATCAATCATTCACAGTGGGTGATATCACAAATTTGTTTTCAGTTGGAGAGTTGATGGACATGTTGTTAATTTAGTTTAAGTATATAAAAATACTTGCTGTGAATACCAGGAAAATTATCCAGATTGAAGAATACTGGATAATAATTTTACATGAATTATAACATCGGTTTTTAAAGAACTGCTCCAAATAACCAGTGGTTCTACTAACCGATGTTCATTGTATTTTCTCCATTTCCTATTTCTAGTACTTCAGAGGGTTTTTGTTGTCAAAACATAAAGGCCTTCAATTTGTACACAGTTACTTTCTTTAAATGGAATACTTATTCTACAGTACATATTATGCTAGCTACCCATTCACATTCGTTTCATTGTATAAAAATAAGAAATAGATTTATATGTAATAGATTCAGAAAGTAATGAGATAAGGATACAGTTTGATCCTGTTGTTTTTCAACTTGTGCATAGGAATAATTGTGCAATATAAGAACCACAAAAAAAAGAAATGTATAGATTTGATGATGAAATTGTACTTTTGGCACAAAAACAAAATAAGAATTAGAGGAAATACTGAATGGTATGTATTTATTATTGAGAAAGAAATCCAATCTTGAAATAAATTAAAGTAAAAAAAAAAAAAAACATGATGAAATGTACCAGAAATGAGGATAACAAGGATTAAGTATTAAAACTGGTGAAAACAACATACCAAAAATTTCAACTTTTTTTTTTTTACGTAGGTAATAAAGTAATACATTCATCAAAAGTAGATTGGCACAGCAAGAACATCTTTTGTGCAGAAATAATCTCTCCAATATCATATACATATCTAATTAAAAAGAAATTACTGAAAATATTAGTGTAGAGTTTAGTAATTTTATAGTAGTGAAATATAGGTAAAAGGAAAAAGTAAAAATGAAAAACAACCTTTGAAATGTGGTTTTACAAGAAAATGCTGATAATTTCCTAGGTTGATAAAATCTGAAATGAAGACGTCTGGAAGAGGACAGAGATTTTTGGTGGTTTTATAAAGAAATAACAAAATTGGTAGATTACATATTAATACAACAAATTAGTAAATCTGATGACAGATGGATCATTATGAAGAAAATTATGAAGTAATTTTTAATCGTATTACCTGGTAAATTCAACATGAATTCATCATTATCACTTGTGCTGCCAGTAGTAGTAGAGGGATCCTTTGGAAGGTAAAAGATTACACTTTTTCCGATCTAAAATAAAGCCGAGAAACTTTTCAAAACAGTATTAATATACACTGAATCATCATAACAGAAATCTTTTAACAACAAAGCTGTGTACACAAGCAAATATAAACACACAGGTGCATATACACAGTGAGCTTTCATGCCGGTTCCGAGTCACATTAATTTAAATGATCGCATAATAAATCTTATTAAGACCTTACTAATTAAGGATAAAAATTTATGCTTCCTGATTTTTGAAAGCTCAAATAGGAGAAATATGATTCCTGATGCGGGGGCGATAATCCCTTTAGAAGTGGTAGAGTAAATGACATGAAGTACTGCATAACAAATTCAGTAGAACTTTTCATTCTTAAAGATACATAAAACAACCAGACTACTCCTCAGCAACAAATTTAACAGCAGTGGCTAAAAGAAATAGTTAATTATCAGATATTTATTATTTTTATAATTAACTTCAACATTTGTTAGACACTGTTAACAGATATTATCTGAACCGGTCATAATTTTGCCTTTTAACTTCAAACAGTTGTTTGATAACGGTTTGCGGTTCATCGACTCAAAGAACTTTGATGTCTTTGCAATCCTATAGAATTAGATTTTCTATGCCGTCTAAAATATTTTTAAGCAAGGATATGGTTGAGATCATACTCAAACCTTTTTTAAAATTACATTATCATTTACAATTTAAATCATACTTTTTTAGAAAATTATACAGAATCTTTCCTTCAAACACATTAGTCGGGAGGGAAAGAAAAAAAGAAGGGGTGTTCTTTTTTTTAATAAGGTTGCTTGCTGTATGTGTATATACAAAGGCAGCTTTGTACCAGCCTTTCATTTACAATGAATCATTTGCTAAGTATATGGTTCAACGAAAAACTTGAAGATATACTTGAATCGAGGACAATCAAGTACAGTAGGAATCATACCCTTCAGATCTTCTGAAAACATTAAAATATAACTACATTAAATGTTCTTATGATTATATTATAATGCAATGTAATGAAATCTGAAGGTACATCAATGAATTTGTTGGCTATGAATGGTTGGTTGATGTTGGGTGACTTGCATTTTACAAACAAAAATATTTTCAATGTTACATGTAAAGCACAAATTTCATACACTACTTTTCATCATTTTTTAATCTTAAATGATTAAACACAGAATAAATCAGCAATTTTATTTTAAGAGACACATTTTATATATATATATATATATATATATATATATATATATATATATATATATATATATATATATATATCACAAAGTTAGAATATCTAGAAAAAGAAATTTATTGTAACAAGAGTTTCCCAAATCCAGTTTTTCATCTATTTTAAAAGCAGGTTAAATGACATTAATGACAAATATCCATAAGTCATTGGACAAAATTTCATAATCAGTTCATCCAGTCTGAAGATAACAAAAACAAATCGGGCTCACTACACCAAATCCCAAAATGAAATCGCCCAAATACACAATTAGATCATCATATTAACTAACAGTATCATCTAATAAGTAAAATGTGATTTTGAGCCCAGAAATGACAAAAAAAGGTTGTTTGCCCCCACCCACAATTTAAGGATATTTAAATGAGACGAAACACCATCAAAAAGTATCTTTGCTAACTAAGGGACATTAAATTATGTGAAAAATTTACACGTAATCTATTTAGTAATTTATTAATTTTTGAGTAAAATTTTGATACACCTGTAAGGGCTGAATATCACTGCCTGCTTGACAGATTGTGACTAAAATTAACTATCTGAAGTTTTATATTAGTAAAGTATATGATTCTGCATAATAGATCATCATCAATAATTAGACCCTAAGTTTCAATTGGTTCTGGTTTCGAACCTAAGACATGTTCATGTTGTTTTAGTCCTGGAAGATGGACCATGACATAGTACCATTGAGTTCTGGTATTTCTCATGTGGAAAGGTTCAGTTGACCATTTAAACCTATTTTTGCCATAATAAAAATGACTGATTCACCATCCGGACTATCTTAACTTTGTTCAAATGAAGTGTTGTAATCGCTTTCAATAACATAATCTTTATCAATGTCAGCATTATCTACATCACTAAGGTCTTCATAAAAAAAAATCATCCGCCAAACTATTTATGATTTCAGGATCATCAGTTGAAGCATTACTAACACAAGGATTACTATTCATCATATACAATTAAAATAGTTCCAAAATACACAACGAAAAATGTAATTATCTTTTATGAGATAATAGTTTTTTACCACTACAAAAAAAATATAACAACTTCTAACAAAAAAAAAGACTCATAACTTAAAAATAAAGAAAAGAGAATGAAGTAATTAAAAAATAGACTGTACAAAAAGATGTACACAGAATCAACAAACATTAAAATATAGAAGTGTACAACATGATAACCAGTACAAGGAACTGGAGGATGACATTACCCTAACAAGCACTGAAGGTAACAAATAACAATGGCAACTGAAAGAAAAGAACACACGCAAAAGGTACTCGGGTGGTGGGGGCATTGAAACAGTTTATGCGCAAGGGACACCATTTCAAAATAGTCGAGTGGTATGACATATGCCACCTTGTGAGTTAAGAGTTTTAATGGAATTGTGAATTTAGAATTCTTGCCTCAGGGTGAATCAGAGAACCACACCTACCTATCAAGGCCTTTTACAATGGTTATGTGAAAAAATCCACAGGAAGAGACCAGAATTTTGATGAGACAACTCACAATTCCTTCACCGCAATAATGCATCTGCACAATCAGCTTTGTCGATTTGTCAGTTTTGTGTCAAAAATCAAATGACTGTACTCCCTCGGCCTACCTACTCGCCAGAACTGGCTCCTTGTGATTTTTTCTTATCTCTGAAATTATAATCAGTGATGAAAGATAATCAGTGATTATAATCAGTGATGAGTACCTTTTGAGAGTATTGATCACATTAAAGCAAATTCGTCACGGTCCTTACACGCTATTTCAAATAAAGCTATCGAAAACTGCTTTGCAAAATGGTAACACCACCTGGAAAAGTTGTGAACAGGGGATGGGAATACTTTGAAGGGTACAAGGATCAATAATACGTAATAATAATAAAGATTAAAAAAATAAAGTTCCATTATACGGTTATATTCTAAACAGACCTCCTACATACACTTCTTTTACAATCCATTAAAATAAAATAAAAAACTTTTTGGATTTATGTTTTTCCTTTTTTGGACTCTTGATTAGCACTTTTGCAGAGATCTCTGCTTCTTCAACAAAGAATTATTATTTCAATAAATTAATAACATTTTTAAATTCTGAAGATAGTTGTTTATTATCATACAAAAAAAAACACAAATTTTAAATTAATATTTTCCGCAGCTAGAATGCAATTTGTTGAAATATTTATTGTCGTTTATTTTATTAGAAATTTATTCTCTATTTTTTTTTCAGTTTGTTTTGTTTTCTATTCTTGCAAATCTGCTTAACTGCCATACAGAATACATCTCTTACACATTAAGATAAAAATATGAACATGTGATAAAGTAATTGTTAAAATAAGAGAAAAAAATTTAATCTGATAACTACATTAAGTAATTCTCAAAGCAATATTTCAATAGTGACTGACTGTGTTCATCCACCATACACTGGAAAAATAATACATATAAGCTTTAAAATTTAATCTACATACCTGATCTACACCATCATTACTATACACACTAGTTTTAATGATAAGGATTTAAATCCTCATCATTATCAGCATTGTCAACAAGCAAAACATCTTCCAATACATCCATCGATGCCAAAACAGGCCATTTTTCATGTCGGTGATGTCTAACAGTGTGCCAACCTACAAAAAAAAAACTTCTGATAAATGATCTATTTATTTTTTTAATATTCTTTTGTTTTTTTATTTATTGTATTATATTGTGCGGCATTTAAGTATTGTTTTATTTCAAAATTTACAAGTAAAATAATACCAATTCAGAAAAAGAACCTTTTAATTTAATTTTAAATAAATTAGTGGATAAATTTTTAAATGGACAGATAATTTATTAAAAATAGCTAAGCAACATACTTAAACCTTCTCTCATAGTGCTGTACTATGTTACTCAAAATAATCTGGCTGTATTGCAGATAGACATTTTTCTTTAACTACTTTCCTTGTAAAAAGTGTATAACATAAAAATACACAGATTCAATTATTATAATAATGGATCTATTAGCTTGATGAGAATATATATTTTAATGCAGTATAAAATTTAAAAAAAAAAATCAATAAACAAATTTAATTTCTGAAGTCAGCAGATATTCATTTCACAACTGATATTTTCTTTCGAAAATTAAAACTTTAAGTAAAATTATGTTCGGTTTTGAAGAAAAAATAGAATGAACTGGCTTTTTCTTTCATTCAGATCTACCTTACAAGTTACTTTAATACTAGATGGCTTCACTTATATATATATATATATATATATATATATATATATAAATGAATTCTACACAATCCTATTTTTCCATTAAATATGATGATATTCCATTATAACTCCCTCATTAAAAAATGATATATATTGCAATATATTATGTACGTGTTTAGGACTCATCTTACCCTATACATAAATAAAAAAATGTGAAAGTTCTATGACAAACACCATTTCTAGAAGAAAGAATAAATGAACAATCGTCATCCTACTTTTGCAAAAAAATAAAAACTAACCCTACAATTTTATTTATATATTGGATATATTACAAAGTACTCGTTACATAAATGTCAATAAATGATTTATATTTTCTTTATTTATAGCAGTGGTAAAAGAGACACTTACTCTTACGAATTTTCAACTTGACTTTATTCCATTAAAAAATTATATATATAAACATATTATATGCATGTATACAACTCATCTTATGCAATCTGTACACCAAATATGAACTACACGTCATCATATTTTTGAAAAAATAAAAAATCTAAACTTACATTTTAATTATTTTTTGGTTATATTACAAAATATTCATTACATAAATGCAAATAAATGATTGATATTTTATTTATTTGTGGTGGTGGGAGAAGAAATTGATTTTCTTACTTATTTTCAAATTGTCTTTATTCTATTAAAAACTGATATATAATGCAACATATTATATATATATATATATATATATATATATATATATATATATATATATATATATATATATATATATATATGTGTATATATATATATATATATATATGTGTACGACTCATCTTAATTTTTATGTATATAAAATACGAGAAAGTTTTTTGACAACAATCATGTCTAGGGAAAAAGAAATAGGAACTTCACATCATCTTATTTTTGTAAAAAAATAAAAATCTAACCATACGTTTTTATATATTTTTTTGGATAAATTTCAAAGTACTCGTTACATAAATGCAAATAACTGATTGACAGTTTATTTATATGTGGTGGTGGGAGAAGAAATTCATTTTTTTACAAAATTTCAAATTTACTTTATAATGAATATAAATAGCTTTACTATGTTCAAACAAACCAAGTCTCCAGCCCCGAATAAACATAGTTTTACAAATTTAACATTCAGATAAAATCTTATATAACTCATTGGAACTTTCTCCTTAAGAAAAATAGTAGGATGTAAACAAAGTATTCCAGCTACAATACAACTCCCAAAACCATTCCACCAGTTCATAAAACTTGAAAAATATGTTCAGATTTGTGTACTTTGTAGCTCTAAACAGATAAAAAGTAAGTCAGAAAGAGAAATTAGGTCTTTATTCAAGTGTAAACAGTTTAATCTCCCATTATGTTGAGTTTGACATTTCCTTGAGTATCATGAAGAGAGAGGTGTTGAAGTGTCCCAATAAAAAATAATTGAATTTTTTATTAGTTTTTTATATTAAGTAAAGGTAGGTCTTTAAGTACAGACCAAATTTTATTGCATTAGTGATATAATAAAATATACACTGTGTGAGTCTTAACTCACACAGGTAGGTTGATTAAGATCAACCCACAATCAATGTTTCTTTAGATTAATAGTTACCACCATTAGATAGTTGAAATAATGACCACGAGAGAGTTAAATTCATAAACGTATTCTATTTTTATTACAAAATTTAAAAAAATGTCTTAACCCAGTAAATTAAAGTTATAAACAGCTTTCTTTGTAATAGTAAAAATTAATAAATTAAATATTCATAAATCTATGGTGATGATCATAAGGCCTATGATTGGATTTCCATCTTAGTATGATAGTTGTATATACGATGATTGCAAATGAATGATACTGCGAAATGCGAATGATAGTTTTATATGATGTGTGCAAAACTGTACAACTTTTTTTTGATTCTAGAACTTATAATAGGATGGAGATTTAATTGTGGGTCTTATGAACAACAATGCTTATAACATTGTAACGAGAAAAATAACGAAAACAAAATATTAGATGAAGAAGTTTTTTTTATAATTTGTTTTGTATGTTTAAAACAATGAAGGATCTACAAATTGCAAAATACAGTGTATCTGTTCAATTTTTGAACACAAGAAAGTAAAACCAGTAGATTTTCATAAACAAAATAGTGAGGTTCACGATAAAAATGCTACGACTGATGGTAATTGAAAGACAACAGATTACAAAAGACAGTTTGACAGTTTAACAAAAACTAAAAATATAAAGAAAAATGAACACAGAAAGCCATATGTTGTTAATAACAATTTGATACGGCTCATACACAAAAAAAAAAATTGTAGGAATAAACAGTTTCTAATCTCATGCTGCTGCTGCTGAACACAAGTAATTTAACATATCATTTTTGACAGGTAACAAATGGATGATCATCTTTCTGAAGCCCAAATTAGCACAGAATAACTTTCATTTGCAGCCTGAAGACAATGGTGAAATCAAAAGAATTATGTAACATCAGCTGTCTTCAAAGGTAGGATCATTTTATGAAAAGGATATTCAGAAATTGGTTCCATACATGACAAATGTCTTAATCTCAGTAGAAACTATACTGAAAAATAGTAAGTAATGGTCATTCTTGTAATAAGAAGACTGTCTAAAAATAAATTGTAATTATTTCTTAATAGTCTAATGGTGATTCCATTCTGGACATGCCTCCTGTTATAATTTACCTTTATTTGATTAATACGCAAATATTTACGGTTTGTGGTTATGGTTTATTTATTATGGATGTACACTATAAATAAAAAAACAATGTAAAAAATCATAACAGTAAGCCTGTTGTCTTATACAGTACATACATTTTTTCCTAAACTCAATAATCAAATGTAAAAACTATTCTACAATCGCATCACAGTAATTATCATAGGGATAAGAAATAAAAAATAAATAAATAAAAAACAAAACCTACCAGCAGATCTTAAAGTAGTAGCTCCTTCTGGATTTGTAGCTGTAATGCTAAGCGCATAAAATGCAGTAGCTCGAACAGAATACACTTGGGAGAAACGAACGGTATGAATCATCGCCATCGTAACACGATTATTTCTAGCCCGTTTAGCCCCTTCTGGTGAACAGGAAATATGACCTAAAGCCCATAACGCAGCTTTCAACTGTAAAATTTCATCATCCGTACGACAATGACCGAGTATAACAGTCTGCAATAATCAATAATTAGTTGATAAAAGTTCAAAGATTAAAAATTACTACAAATGAAAAGTATATCTCCAAAAAAAAAAACTACAGAAATTGAATATCTATGTACAAGAGCAAGTATATTAGCTAAGTACATTTAGTTCATTGAACTAGATTAGGTTAGGTGTTCATTTACTGTCACTAAATGAATACAAAGGAAATGCATTCATGAAAGGAACGCAAAGGAATGAAAACTACTGAATGCAATGGATTGCTTTTTGTCAGTGATATGAAGTCAAGCATCATCTCGATGCTACTTATAGGCTTTATGATTCAATCGCTATGGTATAATGTCTTATTTTGGCGAATATCAAAAAACCTTTTGTTGTATATTTCATGACGTATGAAAATTCCAGTTTTCTTGCTATTTTCTAGTTTAGTTTTATTAAAGAATTTTTTCCTTTTTAAGTTTCCATATCAGGCCAACATTTTTTTGTTGGTTTCTTGTTTTATTTTACAAAAATCAGAATATATACGTTCAGATCAATTTTAACAATTTTCTCATTAAAATATTCAAATAAAATAATTTATAATTCTATTGGATTTGAGTTTTTCCTTCAGTGATCACAATAGCTCACAGTAATTTTAATTATTCACTGTTTCACCTTTAGGTGTAAAATGAATAAAAACTGGACTTTCCTACAATGTAATCATCAACTTTAGTGAAAATATGTGAATTTAACATTTCTTTTCCATAGGAGTTAACAGATGTTTCCAGACTAAACTTGTTGCTTACTTTCTAGTTAAAAATGATGAACACATATCCCATCAATGGTAATTATCCAATTCAGAAATGAATTTCCCGTCATCCTTAGAATGCTTTACGAAAATTTTCAAATAATTCTCTTTAAAATGTCTTCAGTTAACATGAAATACAATAAGCACAACCTTTTTGAAAGTTTAAAGAACCAAGGATATGTTTGTAAATACTGAGGTATGGCTTACACTCAACTCACAATTTCACCAACTTTAATTTGTTGATTATTGTGAACCATTTTTCTTTGCAACTTGTAATTATTTTGATGTGAAGAGAAGACGTATCTTTTTGTTCATCAAACGAATAAATCCTACCTTTATAAAAGTGATTAATTGATTCACATATGTTGCTTCCATTCAAACAATTTTCTCCATATTGCAGTTGCAGTCTCTGAATAATCTGATGGTTTCACCCTCCCTGAATTTTGAAAATGTATCACTGCTCATATCTCTTCTTCGGTGCAATCAGACATAGTACCACTCCTTTTAAATCCATTTATAAATAAAACCACAAACTGCTAAAAATGAAACAATACTTTCAATATATAAACTGTATGAAGTTATGATTTACCAGAACAATCAGTGTTGTGAGAAATATAATAAAAAGAGAAATAAAAATTTTCCTTTAGTTTTTAACTATCCCTTATATATAAAAAAATTACTATTTTAGTAACAGAATTTTATAATCACAATCTTACATATTTAATTTTCAAATGGCTCTAATAATATTTACTATTTAATATTAATATTTATTTATTTAATATTCAAAGGCTGATTTAAAATATATATATTCAATTTATTTAATATATGGCAACCATTTAGAAAACAAGATTGTTGGTTTTATTTTTCAGTAAAGGTAGAAACATGTTTTTTTTCATTAAACAATACCATCATTATAGTAATGCATAGTTTTATAATTTTAAT
Organism: Lycorma delicatula; assembly: GCF_047948215.1. Lineage (NCBI taxonomy): Eukaryota > Metazoa > Arthropoda > Insecta > Hemiptera > Fulgoridae > Lycorma > Lycorma delicatula. The sequence continues at coordinate 1,354,159 of NC_134458.1, forward strand.
TAATAGTGGAGAAACGACTGAATTTCCCCTTAAAACAGCTGGAAATCTCAACCAACTCTTAAAAACAAGTTCAGTCATTCATAAAATCATGGAATGCAGTACTGAACTCATTCTTGTCTATCTGACTTTTGATTAGGTTGATTTTATTGTGATACTGAAACAACCATTAGGAAAATTTATAGACAGACCTAAATGATAAAGCTCTGTTTTTACATACATTAAACTAAAAATGTCTATATTATCTTTAAACAAAAAGTTATTAATGCTACAAAACATTAAAATTGCACTATTGGAAACACTACCTTCTATGCTTATATTTTTTGTAATTTTTATATTTTCTTTGAATGAATAGCAAAGCACAATAATAATGTGCAAAAAGAACAAGATTTAATAGTTATCAAGTACATTTTTTTTAATCACATTTTTCGTTAAGATATAACTTCTAACGCAATCAATCTTTTATCATCATATTTTTCAGCTGTATTAAATTTCTCTGACTGAGTATTTATCTTAATTATCTAGATATAAAAAAAATAATAATAAATAATAAATTAAAACTAACTTTAATTAATTTTTGTATATTTTCATCTTGTTTTAATGTGTTAAACCCAGCTTCATGTTGGGTCAACTGTCCGTACAAGTGTGGTGGTAGAAAAACATCACTTGGTGAATGTTTGGCACCACTTATTCTAGCACAATACCGTCCATCTTCACCACGTTGATGAAGTGTCAATGAATCGCATAACTGGCTTTCAATAAGACATACATATCTGAAATAAAATATTGCAACAAATAAAAATAAATAACCCAAAAGATAGATGATATAAGATATTAGATAAGATAAACTTATTTTTGTAATCAGCAATAAGGAAATATCATTTATTGAATAACAAAAGGGGCAGATGGTTTGATATTTTTAAATAATTAAAATATACAAAATTCTTAATTATGTATAAGGGTCATTCAATAAACAAATATTTTTAGTAAAGGTAAAGCTTAATGCAGGCAATTGAAACTTTTTTAAATGATGGTTGGCAATCTTGGGAAGTGTTAGTCAGCTGGTCGATTAATATTTACATAAACATAACCTCTAAAGTCTTAGTTATGATGGCCTGTCTACTTTTTAAGAACAGCGTTCTGTGATCCAATTTTTACTTTCAGAAAGTGTACAACCATCAGAAATATTCCCTCAGATGAACAAACAATACAGCAGTAGTTGCATGAACTGTGTGACTTTTTACGCATAGGTGGAACAATTTTAAAATGGCCGCAAAAGCATGGCTGACAAGCACAGTTCTGGGTGGCCAGAAAGAGTGTTGACTTTGGTGTTAGATTCTCGTATTGATTCACTTATCCAAGAAGACTAACGACTTACAGTTAAACAAATTGTTGAAAAATGTAATAAGAATTGTGCAAGGTAAGTTCCCAGAGAGCTTACTGTTCATCACAAAGCTGAGAGATTTCACTTTTGCACTGAACTCAAAAATTGTTTCAATAATAAAGGTGACACAATTTTGAACAGGATTTTAACCTATGATGAAACTTGGATACATCATTTTGAGCCGGAGTCCAAGCGTCAAAGCATGCAGTGAAAACACCCTGAATCACCTGTCCAAAAGAAATTCAAAACGCAACCATCAGCTGGTAAGGTCATGTTAACCATCTTTTGGAGTGCTTATGATCCGATTTTTCTTTGATTAATTGGAGGAGCAACACACTATCAACAGCTTATACTACTCAGCCATGATTGAGAACAAAGTCGAGCCTGCAATGAAGAGGAAATGCCCAGGATGGTAGAGGAAAGGTGTGCTTCTTCTTCAAGACAACATTCAAACTCATACAGAACAACTGATGCTGAAAACTATTGGCAAAGTGGGTTGGAAGCTCTAGACAAAAAATTGTATTTATTTAATAAACCATTTTTGCTGTACAGTTATTTGTATGTTTAATTATTGAATAACCATCATTAAACATTTATTTTATCTAAATTTTTTTATCAAAGGAGGTATTTCTATGATAAACACTTTTTTTATGTCTTTCTTGAAATAAACTTTTATCTTATTATAATCTACACTAAAAGGGAGATGACTAGTCCATGTGCAGAGTATACTTATAGATGATAAATCAATCAAATCTCATTCACTGAATACGGCTATAACAGTGATTGAAAGTAATATGATGTAAGCTTATTACTTCAAAAAATTTGGTTCAGTTTGTAATTAAAAAATTACTAGTTTTAAAAAATTTTCAACATCAACAAAAAAAAAAAATAATAATTTTTGAGAATTTTTTACAACTCATATACAAAAGTTTTATCTAGTTTCCAGAGTGACTGGAAATACCACATTTAAAATAAGCTGTGTATTTCATGATTTAAAATGTTACAGTATACTGTAAGAAGAGAAACATGATCGTAAGGAATAATTACCCATATAATAATCTCAGGGTTGGTAAAACCAGTCCTGGTAACATGACAGTTGATTTTAATATTGTACGCTACATCTAACTTCTGTCCCATGAACTAAGTAATAAAATAAAAACAAAAAAAAAAATCACCTGATGACCAGGAAAATATCACCAGTAGAGAGTAAAATTTTATCTGGTGTAATGAAAGAGTTTAATATAGGAATGTGAAAGAAAAATAAATACTGCACAAAAAGAGATTGCTGATACAACGTGAGCCACAATAGTAATATATAAAGGCCATTTTTTATTACGCAATAAGACATTTTTTTAAACTAATTTATTCCAGTGGATGGGCGATTGAGTAATCTATCAATTCAGACGGACCTATTTTTATCTCTTACTTTACTTCTCTCTCACCCTCACCCTTTCACTTCCTCTCTTTCTCAATCAGCTCTATCTTTATCAAGTCGCATGATTCAACAGAACTCGAGCCGCTTTACAAACATATATGGGCATGTACTATTCTTACACATATTTTCAGTGTTAAATATGTTATTTCAAACTTTGACCCCCTTTGGAGGGCTACCCTATGTTTCAATTAAAATTTCCCAAAAGACGACCCACAAATTTTTTATGGAAAATCCAAATCAGGTCTCAAAACCGAAGGGTAAGTAGCTGGATTCATCCAAACTGAATCAATAGATTACTCAGCATCAAATTTTTTTAATTTAAAAATTAATATAAAATAATTTTATTTGAAATTATGCAATAATCAAGTTCATTTAAATTATTTTTACTTTTGTTAAGACAATTTCACCACTTAAATAAGACAGTTGTGGTTACCTTACAGTCACAAGCTTCATCAAAAGCGAGTATTGCAGCATTGACAACAGCTCTATCTTCATCATACGGTCGACCTACTAAACGTTCGACCACCCAATCTATTATATCAGCATTATTATGTAGTGGAGTTCTCAATATGACATGTAATAATTTAGTACAATATAAACGGCATGATAAATTCTGTGATGAAAGTTCTTTACTGATAATCTTTCTGTAACCAAAAAATAGAAAATAAATAATTATTTTTCAGTAATTATTATTTCTTATATATAATAAAATGAGTAGAATATTAGATTAAATATGCAATTAAAAGAATGAAATTTTTAAATACAATTCTAATCTATGCATCCAGAAATCAGTAATCAACAAAATTACTAATTCTGTAACTATTAGAATTGTTTGACTTGGTTTTAAAAAAATTGTACATGAAAACCCGTAAAAAAATAATTCACAACCAATTTTTCAAATTTCAATAAAAGTGTTATGTAGTAAGATGAATTAGGTGCCAATATTTTATGGTTATAAATGGAAAACAAGTTACTTTTGACAGGATATAAAAACTTCTAAAAATATCAAACATACCATGCCAGGCTTACTTATATTCAGATTGTTCACCATACAAACTGGCTACAAATTGAGTGTCATTACAGAAAATAATTCTCACCTCTTCCTCTTGTATTTTAGATGGTTTATTCACGTCATTCATAAGAAGACTGACACAAATAGTGTAAAAGTAATTAAAAATGAGAAAACTGGATTGTGTATTTTGAATTACACATATTCAACCAATAAAAATTACACAAATTAAAGATTTTTTTTTAATTCATCCTTAAAAAACTTCTTTAAATTTTTAATAGTTAAATTTTTAATTTTTTTTATTATCTTTGAGCTCATATCACCATTCATACAAGCATAATTTCTCAAAAAAAAAAAATGAAAACATATACAGTGTATAAATTAACAAAAGTTGAAGTAAAATGTATCCTTTATAAGAGGGTAAAATCTATTTCTTACAACTTATGGCCATAATTTCACATCCTTCAAAGTAACATCTTGAAAATTGAAAAGTGTAAAATAAGATAAAAGTCTAGGCCTAAACCATGTTAATAAATTATCTACCATAAATCACCATACTAATTAAATGGTATTGGTGCAGTCTCCCTATAAATTGCTAGCATTAATCTATTAACTGCCAAACCCAGGTTAACTTGATCATATTTTGCCAAACCCAATTATCTCTTACATTTAATGGCAGCACGAATACCTGCCTAGAAGTATAACCAACTAGATTTTATAACTACCATTAAAGTAATGTTATTTTTTAAATATATGAATCAAGCAAGTTCATATCAGCTATTCACTAAACCTTCAGTGCGTGTAGAAGCAAATATGGCATTGTCTAATGATCACATATTATTGAAGATAAAGAAATGGACCTTTTTTTTGGTGAGAGAAGTAGCTGTGCTCGTGATGAAAAAATTAATGCAATATTTAACAGTCACCTACAAAATAAAGCTGATGAGGAAAGTAAATCAAACAGATCTGACTAAGGGTAAACAAATTACTTGTAACACATATTGTAATTTTAAGTACTTTCTTAATTTTGCTTGGAACAAATTAAAGCTAATCATAATTAAAAAATTAAGCTTACCAAAATCATTATGGTTTTCAATACCTTAAATTAGGATTTAAAAAAGCTGGTCCTGGAGATAAACAGATAAAAAGAAAGCCGACAATTAAAGGATTAATTTGTAAAAAATAATAAATAAAACTATCACAAAATTTTATAAAATGATTAAAAATTAAGCTATCAAAATATAGAAATGATCTCTAGTTATCACAACATAAAACAGTGATAAGTTATCATTTCCTACTCAAAAGAAAACATGACAGAGAGTGAATCACTATGTTAACGAGTTAAAACAAGTAGTCATAAAGTAAGGGTCATCAGCTTATATTTAAATACTAGCAGGTCTGAACACAATTTCACACATGCAGGACTATATATGGCTATTTACGAAGCCACTGCAAATGTTATTTTGATTCAGTAGTCGTTTGCCTGCCGATTAATGCAGATCGCAATGTCTGCGACAATAATTTCTCCCTCCAGTTATGAAGTGCACGCTGTGATTCGATTTTTGTGTACAAAAAGGGTCTTCAGCTGCTGAAATTCATCGGAAGTTGTGCCTAGAGTATGTCCTTACAGAAATGAGTGAAGGAAAGTTTAGACAATAGTGTCGAGACTTTAAAAATGGTCGCACAAATTTGCATGACAAAGAGCGGAGTGGCAGGTCCAGTATTCAGACCAATGAAATCATTGAACAAGTGAACCGAAAACTGTGATATGATTGGCAATTGATGATTAGTGTTCTGGCTGATGACTTTCCACATGTTGGACGCACCTCTATCTACATGTTGTCACAGAAAAGCTTGGATATCACAGATCGTGTACAAGGTAGATACCAAAAATGCTCACCAACCAACACAAAGAGCAAAGAATGTGCGGTGGGGGAGCGTTTTTGGACCGCTATCGACAATATCGATGGAGATGATTTGTTTTCCCAGATTGTTACAGACGACAAGATGTGGATGTCCTACAGCGACGCAGAATCGAAACAAGTCAGTGCAGTTGAACAGCTGCCCATCTCCTGCCTGCAGAGGAGGCTTTACAGCCTCATGATGGAAGCATGGCAGCAAGAATGGCACGATACGACTAAGGGAAGATCCTTGTATAAGTTTATACAGGATTTGGGGGGATGGTATGACTCTCTTTCGTTTTTAAGGGCAGTGGGAGCCCGAATGCTTTTCAACCATGTAAATTTAAACCAATATTTGTTTCGATTCCGCCTGGAAGCTGATAAACTGTACGTCTGCAGGGAGTCCAGTCGAATGAACACATGATGTTCGAGTGCCCAGCTCTTGGGAGGGCCAGAACTCAGGCCACCTTGGAACTTAGAGGTCAAGGGGAAGACTGGCCACTCACAAGTGGTGAGTCGATGTGGCAAAAGCTGCATTGTCGGACCATGTGGGAGTTCCTTGATGCGGTTGCTTTGTTCAACCGACATCAGTAGTTTACTTAAGGGAAAAAGACTCCTACTGCGCTGTTGTAGGAAGCTAACCGAGAGATATGACTGGTTACCAGCCAGATTAAGGCTCCAAGCGCTTTAATGATGGACAGGTACTTGCTAGCATTCAGCGGCCTGGGCATGGCAGCGAATTGCTGTCTTTGACGAGATAAATTTAATTATTGATAGTCATACATGATTTAGTAGTTGGCAAAGTGTGCCTATCCATTTTACTGATATATGACAAGTGGGCAGTGGGACACAAAAGCGAGTGGTGTGTGATACCATGCTTATTCTGCTTACGCTTTTAGGTTAGCTCTAGGAACTAGTTAGAACACTGGTTACAAAACTGTTTCAATGCTCAGTAGCTGTTTTTGGCACAGACATTCGGTCTTATGCTTTAGGGTGACCGAATGGGGTAGTGGCCGAAAAAATGCCAAGCAAACCAAAACAGTCAATGTAATGGCACAATTCAAGTTCCCCAAAACTGAAAAAGTTTAAGCAACCTTCATACTTGAGTCAAAAAATGTTAGCTACTGTTTTTTGGGGCAAAAAGGGCATCATTTTCATTTATTTCATGAAACATCAATCAACAATTACAGCTGATGTGTACAGCAAAACGCTCACCAAACTGAGATGTGTGAACAAAAAATGACAGTGTGGGAAACTGTCATTCAGCATAATCCTCTTTCACAACAACCCATGTCCTCACACCTCTGCCTAAACCAAGAAGATTCAAGATTTTTGTTCGGAACCTTTTGACCACCCTACCACCCACCATATAGTCCCAACCTTACACCTAGCGACTACTTCCTCTTCTTTTATTCGAAGAAGTGGCTTGGTGGACAACGATTTGAAGACTACAAGGAACTCAAGACTGCCATTGTCAACTGGTTCAATTCCCAGGCGGCAAACTTTTATGCAGGGGATTAAAGAAACTGGTACAGCGTTAAGAAAAGTGCTTAGAACTGAATGGCGATTATGAGGAAAAGTGAAGTAGATATATAGTAAACTAAAACTCTAAGTAAAAACCTCTTCTCATGAGTTAATTTTTTTAATGACCAAACGGTCCTTACTTTATGAATATGCCTTGTAGATTCTGTAACAATACATACAGTCAGTACAGTGCAGAAGTAGTAATCCAAAGATTATGAATTCAAATCTCAGTCAGACCTTAGACAATTTTTGTAACTTATAACTAAATGGTTAATCAACCAAGCCAAGTTACAGATCCATCATGACATTTAAAGTAAGTAAGAAGCAGTCAGCCATGGTATTAACATGTGTGCTGTTACCATGTGAAATAACATAACCCTGTTATGTTATTTGTGTTAGTTATATCAGTAATTTATCTTTTTAGGAAGAGAGCCTTAGGCTCTGCAGATAACATCTTCCAATCTTAATTATGAACAGAATAACACTTATATCTCTGAGTTTAATAATTTTGTCTATTATTAACTAAATAATAATCCCATAAAAGTTAATAAGAACCAAGAAATAAATAAAACAAAGAAAGAGATAAATTTATGCATAAGGGAATAAAATATAAAATTAATAATAATAATAAATTTTACCTGGCTAAAGTATCAGATGTGTAGTCAAGTACAGAAACAATTATCTTGACGTAACACTCATGATTAGTTGTGGACACTAAATCATACAATCTGGAAAAATCCACACACAAGTATAAAATATTATGACAGATTAGTCCAATATTTCAAGTGTTTTCAGATATCTAGTGGAGCTTTATTGATTGTGGGCAAGAAAAAAAATAGCAAATAATGGTAAAAAATTAAAAATGCAGCAATGTTTTAAGAACGACAACTCTTGAAAGTCAGGCAGATGATGTGAAATGAAACAAGTTTAAGTGTATTTTATTCATTCAAACTAAGATGGAAATAAATTTTTAAATTATTTATTTAACTGATAATACGATTAAATTTAATATCGTAAAATAAAGTTTTATAGGTATAAAAAAAAGAAAAAGATTTTTATAAACTACATTTACAAAGTTCATTTATGTAATATAATGGTAATAAAGATTAAATTAAATAAATAAATCTTAATTCTGGTCAGAACATAAAAATACAATACATTACATAAATCTCATCAATGTAAGATATAATATAAAATCAAAATTTAAAATATAAAAAATAAACGTTTAAAGTCCATATGAATAATTTAAGCACAAGCACATGAATTAATGTTAAGATAAATACATTAAATTTAAAAATTACTATAAAATAATTCACAATTCAGTAGCCACTCAAAATGTCAAAGCACATTTTTAAATACGTTATAGAGTAATGTTTTCATAAAAATGTTTTTAATTTACTTTAAATAATTGGTGAGAAGACTTTTGAAATAGTTCAGCGATTTATTAAAAATGGTATGGAAGCAAAATAAGACTCTTTCTTGCAAGCTGAACAAGTATTGTTTTGAATTATAAAAACACAGTTCCATTGCCTGGTTTGGTAAAGATGGAGAATCTTATTTCATAAAAATAACTGATCATTCTTTTTACCAAAGATTGTATATTCATAAATATAGATGCAAGTATAAGTAACATATTAAATTTTCTGAATATAGGACTACACAATTCATCCTTATGAGTGCCGAATAATGATCGACAACAAATTTTTTTATTTTAAAAACTCATTCTTACTTTTTGAGGGAGCCTCAAGAGATGACATTATACTTCATACATGAATATATGTAGGCATAATAAATATTTAATAATGATGACAACTTGGTGCAAATAACTGTAGGCAGCTCCTCGATATCATAACTACTAAGAAGAAAAAATCTCTTCATTTCTATACAGAAGTCGGGTAGTTATAATGGAAAAAGTGTTAACCCAATTACTGGAATCGCGAGATAAATGAATAATATTTTTCCAGGATAAATAAACACCATTCTCAATGTTTTCACAGAATAATGAGTATATATTGCTGTTAGCTTACTTAGCTGATGTATTTTCGCATTATAAGAACTTAAATGTGAATTTATAAGGATGTGATAAACATATTTTATTAATGACAGACAAAGTTCATGCTTTCATTAAGAAGCTTCATATCTGGATTATTTGCCTTCAGAGCAAAAATTCTGTTATATTTCCAATCACTTCTGATTACATTGAGAAAAATTTAAATGAAGAAGACATTATTATTCACCGCAATTTAGATAGCATGAATTTGCATTTGCATGAGCTTTGGAAGTAGGAGTACTTCCTGCAAGATAAAAAAGATTTCTCAAAGTGATGGGTACTGAATCCATTTAATGAAAACGTTGTTGCAGCTACTAAGTTACCAGTTGAGATTCACAACCAACTCATCAAAATGTCTGCTGATAAAACATTACAACTAAATTTGCATCTGAAGATTTAGATACGTTTTAGTTTGCTTGTAGAAGTATGGAAATTTAGTCACAAAAGCATTGAAAATATTAATCACATTCGCCACATCTGTTTTTGTGGCAGGTTTGGACCTTTAGCATCTTGTTAGTTGCACCGAACATCATGACCTAGGACAAGTTTAGTTAGTTGCGCCAAACACCATAACAAAGGCTAAGAGTTTAGTTTTCTTTAGTGCCTTTGTTAGTTGCATCAAACACTATGATGTATGGTGTGATCATACATTATGAAATGTTTTAATTTGATATTTTAGGTTTCTTGTACCCCACCAAGGGAACAAAGGCCAAATTTTCCACAGAACCGTTCATAGGTTTTTTTTTTGTATGATTTGTTAATTGCACTGTGTGCTTGACTTGCATTTTGGACTTGTGTAGTTGCATTGAACAGGGTCAAAAGCCAACTTTATAACAGAATCATCAGTAGAATAGGGATGCATCTTCATGGCCAGTTCAAGGTCACAATGCTGGAGCAGGGGCCCAGACACCTCAGATGTGACACTACAGGTGGGGTGCCTTGAAACAGTTTATCTGCCTAGATCTAGATCTAAATCTTGTACCTTACAAAGATCCGATGTTAGGATATATCATGGTTATGTGACATCAGAGATGTGTGTTACATCACAATCTCTCTTATGTAGGTTCAATTTCAGCATAGAATTTAATGATCTAAATTTCATATTTTATTAGATCTGATGTTAGGACATCTCAAGGTCATGTGATGTCGAGCATTTTTCGCCTACAGCCGGGACTAGAGATGGGGTATTTTACTGGCCTCGTGAGATAAGGTATGAAAACGGGCGTCTGTCTGTTGGTATAGCCGGTCAAGTTGCACAACATTAGACTGGTAGTGGTTGCCAAGCAGTATCGGCTTAGTGTTGGCTTTTCTTTCTTTTCTTTTCTTTTTTCCTGTTTAGCCTCCGGTAACTACCATTTAGATAATTCTTCAGAGGATGATATGTATGAGTGTAAATGAAGTGTAGTCTTGTACATTCTCAGTTCGACCATTCCTGAGATGTGTGGTTAATTGAAACCCAACCACTAAAGAACACCGGTATCCACGATCTAGTATTCAAATCCATGTAAAAATATCTGGCTTTACTAGGATTTGAACGCTGTAACTCTCGACTTCCAAATCAGCTGATTTGGGTAGACGCATTAACCACTAGACCAACCCGGTGGGTTGGCTTAGTGTTAGCTGGCAAGGCTTATCCGCACTCCTATAACAGCAATACCTTTTATGCGCTGGCATCATTAACTAGCAAGTTTAGGATGATGGTAGTTGGACTTAATTACAATGACCAACACAAAAGAAATCTGTCAGCTATTTAATGCCAAACAGTCTTGTAGACAAACATTAAAGCTAAGCAAATTGGAATTGAAAGAGGAATATGCTGTTACAAAAAGTTAACACTAGATACAGACGGGTGTTCGTTGCAATCTTATCAAATAACCAAAATGAATTCAAATGCATCTTGACAAACCATTATGTGACTTGATTTACTGTTTACCAGCTGGAAGAAATACCAGAGTTAAAAGTAAAACTAGTATATACAGGAAAGATTAATGGAAGATATGATATCGAATTGTTACAGAGTGAATGAATAGTATGTTATGTATCTTTGTTTGTATAAATATAAATAAATATTTGTAACTAAAATATATCTGTTTTATTTATTTTAGTTTACCTATCCCAAATCAGTTAGAAATGTGTCAGAGCTTTTGCCAGGTGTACAGGAGAAGAATGGATAGCCATCACTGCGTTACGGTAAGTAAAAATTTCATGTGGTCTTGCTGTGAAGTCTGCAAAGAGGATGAAGCCACTTATAAAAAAAGCCCTAAATTTATTAGCGAAATAGAAAACCGAAATAAAATGCTAGTTGATGATTATGAGGGAGGTTAAATACTTGTATATTTTTTATCTCTTGACTGTCTACTTAAGCAATTAATAGTACAGTAATATAGTAATAATTCACAGATTGTGTGATCTGTAGATGGTATCTTTATATATCAACTTCATTTCTATGGTTTTAAACCGCTGCTATTTCTCACCTGTATAGGAATTAGCATAGTTAATCAGAACAAATACATCAAACTGTCCTCCATTGAAGTAATCTTCTTTAGTTGCTAATAGAGAACGTCCATGTCGAGTCCTTACTGCTATCATTTGCTAAGATTAACTACGGCTCATTGACAATCAATTCATTAGATTTCTCGTCAGTAAACCTTTCTTTAATTTAGCGATAGCAACAAAACGACTCACAAAATCTCACTTTAGATCAGCCATTACAATCACATTAGCAACAATCATTTAGCTAAACTTTTTCGTCCGTAAACGTGGTTTTACCTTGCTTTTTTTCTTAACGATTGTATCAGAACTGCTAGAGAAGTCTATCACTTTTAGATCACTAATTGTATCCATCTTATTATACTCCTACAATATGCAACATGTATTATTTATACATAACAGTATTCAAGTTACGTTACATCGAGGTAAAGCATGAGAGGTCATACTGGCATGACACTATCTGATCCTATTTCATAGGCTGGACCTCATCAGTCAAAGGCGCTTACTTCAAGACCGTTTTGTAGATCAATACACAGTAAGCTGTAATATTCACAGTTATAGTGATCTATATATCAGTCACCATTGATCTCAAAGGTGACTTTTAAATCGATAGGACCCAATTTCAGCGATTTGTTTTTGTGAGAGCAATCAGCCATGTACAGAGGTACATCCTTTCTGAATCTCCATAATTGTATGCAGGTTCACTTTCTTCTCTGCTGTAATACGATCTCCGGAAATCTATTAACATCCTGTACATCTTACTAGTGTCGCCTTTTAAGTCATTGTAAAGATAGTCAACTGAATTGAGTGACTTTCAAGTTTTTTAAATTGCAAGAGTCAAATTTTGATTTCTCTTTGGTCACTTGGTTTTTCCTACCTGTCTGGAAATCCCGTATTACATATCTCAGTTTCTTCTCTTGTGACGTAGTCTGCACTGTCCGTGTATTGGTATCGCTTTGAGTAGCACCTGACCACTCATGTGTATCCCAAGTGTGGAAACCGATCATCAGTTTCTCGTTCGATTCCAGCAGTGTGTTCAAGATGATGGCCACTCTTAATCCTAGCATTACATACGGAATTATCCATGAGACTCTTGTGATCGATATTTCAGTTTCATGATTCGCTTCGGTATAAACTACCGTATTCACATCATTATTGGCTCTTATCAGTACCAACTCCTGTTTCACTCTAGTTATGACTCGCTTGTAATCTTCAGCAAAACCTATGAAAATCTCCAGCGGTATATAGAGACTGCACTTTCTAGAAATATGTTGTCATTACCAAATACCCAGCTGACATTTTTGACCGCTTTTCTGTGACTGTCTCTCAATGACAGAATATTCTTTATGAAGCTAATTACTCCTAAATTCTTAACCCTTGTGATTTCTATCCTATTCAATTTGTAACGGATCTCGCTGAAGAGAAAAGCGACCATGTTGTTCACAAACTTAGTTTTAGTGGCTTTCCTGTTATCTGCACTAGGTGGGTTCTATCAAGAATTGTCTACAATCTTTTAAAATTATAGACCTGGAGCTATAATGCAGAAATGTTTTTAAAGATTTTTATTTTCTTATTTTACCCTTTATTGAAAGGACTGCTAGATTTAGAGAAAACTTTACTGAAGCAAATTTGTTAAGCTTGACCAATATTTGAATATTATAGAAATTCTTTTCATAAAATTTATTTCCCACCTCTCAAAAACATATATTTTGTTTTTTCTGGAAAAAAAAATTCTTTTAATTTGTATTACTAATGGTCGGGAAAATCATACAATACTTTGCCAGATTTTTTCAAATACTTTAGAAAATACAGACAATAACAAAATAGGCTAATAATTATTTATTTACAGCAAACCACAAATAATTATTTAACATTTCTCATCATTATACCCAGTTATAAATCAAATTCAAAAAAAGTTTGATTGTATTTTGGTTTTTAGAGTTACATTATTAGTGTTAAAATTTGAATATTTGAAGTTCAAAGGGAACATTTTCATTTAAATATAATTTGTTAAAATAATATTGCATCAAAAGCACTTTTCCACTGTATAAATAATTTCCATGAACTGAGTTTCTGTCATAAGAAATGAAATTTGATGTTATGTTTTGTACTTTTCAAACCAACAGAGGATAATTCTTTTTAAATTTTTGGATGTAATTCAGAAATTAAGATTACTTTTACAATAATTTTTGTTTCATAAAAAAATTTTTAATCTGATGTGTTAATGTGCTTAATTTTAAATAGTTTTCATCGAAAACTCAAATTTTATAAGTTCTCAATAAATACACAATGTACTGTTTAATCAGTACTGTATTCATATGACACAAAATGATGGTAGATATATCCTAAGTACATTTTGACTTGATATTTAGACTCCCACACAGTCAACATTTATCACTTTTAAAAAACCTATTTTAAATTCAACCGTTAATGATAATTAGAGGTTGATAATAGCACAGCTGGTGGTATCACGATCCTGACAGTCTGGTTGTATGATCATGAGTTCTTATTAATAAATAATAAGAATATGCTCAAGATCGATAGAAATATGGGTTGTGTGATCAAGTAAAAATCTTTAATACATTTACCAATAACCAATGCAAACATTAAAGATGAGTGATGACTTAAAAAATTGCCTTTATTTATAAAAATCTGACGTGGGCACTTCCTTGTGCGCCTGCTAAATTATACATATACATTTTTTTTAAATAAAAAGTACATCAAATTTTATTTTATTAATAACTTCTGATATTTTTTCATTTTTTTTTATTGTTATTATTGGATTATTATTTATTGTAATTTTTTTTTTTACAATCAAAGGTTAATAATTATTAATAAATCAATATATTTAAATTAAAAAAAAAAAAAAGTTAAAAAAAGAAGTTAAAAAATGAAGTCTGACTCGAATCGATGTGCCTTCCCCTTGATCCAAATATTTCATTAATTAAAATTTTATTTGGCTATAACTCTAGAACCAATGAAAATAAGTACCACTTATGATATATTGTTGAAAAGCTGTCAATGAGGGCTTATTACTGCAGTAAAGAAACAGTCCAAAATCCAAACTGTTTTTGGATCTTGGGCTTTTTTGGACACTCTTTCTTGGTTCAGTTGATTGCAATCAAAAAGGGAGGTGCACAACTAGATGTTCCAACAGTCCTAAATCCAAAATTTTAACATCCTACAGCTAATCGTTTTTGCATTATGCTATACATACGTATATACAGACATCAGACCAAAACTAGTCAAAATGGATTCAGAGATGGTCAAAATGTATATTTTTGTTGACATCTGAAAACTGAAATTTTTCATGAACACAATACTTCCTTTACTTTGCATAATAAAGTAAAAATCAAATGGGATAAAAAATATTTAAATTCTATTTCTAACAAAATATTTAAAAAATATGATGCAAAGCAGTATTTTTTTTTTTTAATTTTATGATAAATATTTTGACAAGCAACTGGTATTAGGTCGTTTGATAATGGCAAAACATTATAAATATTTTTACAATTATAACTTCAAATATGCACAGAGATAAAAGTTTAAAAAATAAAAATATATTACTTACTGTTGCATAATACCAACTTTTTCAAGCACTTTATAACCAGCTGTTGTACGACGAAGATGACCAATATAAAAAAAATAGTCTCCAAGTAATGTGTTTAAAACATATTGCGGACTGAAGAGACAATCATGAGCAGATTTAGATGACAGCAGAGAACCAATTTCATTTGATATATCAGTTAATAAATCTATCAATAATTTTTCACATTCAGACTGCAAAACAGGGAAAATAAAAATACAAAAAATATCACATAATAATGTAGCTTTCTTTTACAAAATCTGAATAGTGAATAAGGTATTAAAATGAGACATTTGGAATATGTAACAAATAAATTGAAACAATAATGAATTTCTATTTTTGAAGTACAGAAATCTATTTATTATTGTATATATAATAATTAAATTAACACGGCACAGCCAAACACTGGCTATACACAAGTTAAAAATAGATAGAACTTCATTGTATATCTAGTGGCAAGATAAAATGCCAACTTACACACGTTACAGTCGTGTTGGGCTATAACCACAAGATTGATGGTGAGACTAATGTTTTTTAATGTATCAGTGACTGTGTAACCTTATATGTGTAATTACAAATATATACTTTTAATTAAAAGTAAGTGCCATTTATTAAGATTGTTAAAAATAGCTACTGCATGTTAAAAGTAAAACTATTTACACAATTTCTTTTGCATTGTGTGTATATTTTAACAAACACACATGTGTACATATTTCTACATACATGTATGGAAATACTGAAGTATTTTAAGCAAATTATTGATGTGCCAACTAATTTTAATTTTAAAAAAATATAGATTTTGAGAAATCAGGGGTGAAAACTAATAAATTAGGGTAAAATCACTGTTTTTTATGTTTGATATATAATAAATTTTATAAAAAATTTAAACAAAACTTGTAAAGAATTTAATTTTGAACAAAATGGTATAAGATATGTTGGATAAAACAAAGAAAGAAAAGTTAGAAACATTTGAATATTATTTATAAATAGTACACAAGACCAAAGTGGATTATACATACCAGTTTATAATAAATGTTCAAAAATGAGCCCGCCATTTTCAACAAATTTCTTGGCACGCTTCTGTTTATCTTTTTATTTCTTCAGGGCTGTCCTTAAGTTCCTCAGCCAAACTATAATGCAGACAATTAATTCTTCACAAGATGTGGACCTCCATGGCCAATTCATTTCTCAGAGAAATGATTATACAAGTAAGTCCAATTAACAAGTGACGAAAAAGTATGGAGGTGTGCCATCGAGCTTTTAGTATACTTTGTGTCTCAGCGCTAGAGAAACATCTTCAAGCAGCTACGGCAATTCTTTTTGAAGAAAGTGCAAGTATACCTCAAGCATTTAAATAGCCAGGTAATATGAATGGTCCAAACAGTTGATTCTGAAGAAAGCTGTACCGTACATTAACACTACATCAGTACTGAAAATTGCTTTCCACAGTTACATGAGGAATTACTTCTGCCCATGTACGCTCATTGCATAAGTTGTTGAAGTCATCTCGAATGAAATTTGCCTTGTCGGTAAACAAAATATTCTTGTAGAGTTGTTGATTTGTATTCCGCCAGTTGCAGAACTCCAAGCAAAGCTTGGTAGACAGAATTGATACACATTGCTGAATCCAATATTAGGTCATGTGCATCACATTTTCACAAGCGGAATTTTATTGAACAAAAATAAAAGCTTCATCAAAACATTTTATATTAGACAAGCCAACTGCCTGGGGAATTATTATGATAAAGGAAGGGTTAATTAAAATATTACAAAAATGTGCAGCAGAAGGTAAAAAGAAGAACTGACAGAAAAACTAAAACAAAGTGTAAACTATAAACTCAACAGTTCAGCTGTAAATGAAAGAGAATGGAGATGAAAACACAGTAGTGTTTATCTACAGTGTTAAAAAAATAAAGGTAACCATGTGATTGCTATAAAATAATTTAATAGTATCAACTACAACGGATGTAAATTAATTTCTTAAATAAATATTAAAATGTATTACCTACCTCTTCTGGACTTTGTAGTAAACAGTCAATGAGTTCAAATCCAGTTAATGTATATATATTGACAGCTCGTCTATCGATTCCAACATCAATCCTTGATAATTGTCGACTTTTTGGCAATAAAAATTGAACCAATTTACGTAAGAACTGCCGTTGACTTGACTCATAAAGGCAAGCTGCTTTACTCTGAAAATAAAAAAGGCCAGTTTCATAACATAAGAATATCCTGACTTTTGATTGTTTTAATTATGCAAGAATAATTTGTTATGAAATAATAATAATATACCAAAATAATAATAATCAAATGGCTTTTTGAAAAATTATATAGAAAACATCTTACATCACAACAATGTTAAAAAAAACTAAGCAAAAAAAAAGCTCAGACTATATTACTGCTCAACTGACCATCAAAGGAGTTGCAAAATAATGAAACCACAACTTATTAAATATCAGTAATAAAAAAAAAAAATAATACAAAACAATTTTAGAATGAACAAAGTAAACAGAAACATACTAAAAGATATAACATTAACAGGGGTTTAGTCCATTCTTTTTTATTTTATAAGATGAATCTGATGGATGAACGTAGAAAATATAAGAATGCTAGTGATGAAGAAAGTAAAAGGAACTATCGGAAATTAAGAAATGCTATAAACAGGAAGTGCAAACTGGCGAAAGAAGAGTGGATTAAAGAAAAGTGTTCAGAAGTGGAAAGAGAAATGAACATTGGTAAAATAGACGGAGCATACAGAAAAGTTAAGGAAAATTTTGGGGTACATAAATTAAAATGTAATAATGTGTTAAACAAAGATGGTACACCAATATATAATACGAAAGGTAAAGTCGATAGATGGGTGGAATATATTGAAGAGTTATACGGAGGAAATGAATTAGAAAATGGTGTTCTAGAGGAAGAAGAGGAAGTTGAGGAGGATGAAATGGGAGAAACAATACTGAGATCGGAATTTAAGAGAGCATTAAAAGATTTAAATGGCAGAAAGGCTCCTGGAATAGACGGAATACCTGTAGAATTACTGCGCAGTGCAGGGGAGGAGGCGATTGATAGATTATACAAACTGGTGTGTAATATTTATGAAAAAGGGGAATTTCCATCAGACTTCAAAACAAGTGTTATAGTTATAATACCAAAGAAAGCAGGGGCAGATAAATGTAAAGAATACAGAACAATTAGTTTAACTAGTCATGCATCAAAAATCTTAACTAGAATTTTATACAGAAGAATTGAGAGGAGAGTGGAAGAAGTGTTAGGAGAAGACCAATTTGGTTTCAGGAAAAGTATAGGGACAAGGGAAGCAATTTTAGGCCTCAGATTAATAGTAGAAGGAAGATTAAAGAAAAACAAACCGACATACTTGGCGTTTATAGACCTAGAAAAGGCTTTCGATAACGTAGACTGGAATAAAATGTTCAGCATTTTAAAAAAATTAGGGTTCAAATACAGAGATAGAAGAACAATTGCTAACATGTACAGGAACCAAACAGCAACAATAACAATTGAAGAACATAAGAAAGAAGCCCTAATAAGAAAGGGAGTCCGACAAGGATGTTCCCTATCTCCGTTACTTTTTAATCTTTACATGGAACTAGCAGTTAATGATGTTAAAGAACAATTTAGATTCGGAGTAACAGTACAAGGTGAAAAGATAAAGATTCTACGATTTGCTGATGATATAGTAATTCTAGCCGAGAGTAAAAAGGATTTAGAAGAAACAATGAACGGCATAGATGAAGTCCTACGCAAGAACTATCGCATGAAAATAAACAAGAACAAAACAAAAGTAATGAAATGTAGTAGAAATAACAAAGATGGACCGCTGAATGTGAAAATAGGAGGAGAAAAGATTATGGAGGTAGAAGAATTTTGTTATTTGGGACGTAAAATTACTAAAGATGGACGAAGCAGGAGCGATATAAAATGCCGAATAGCACAAGCTAAACGAGCCTTCAGTAAGAAATATAATTTGTTTACATCAAAAATTAATTTAAATGTCAGGAAAAGATTTTTGAAAGTGTATGTTTGGAGTGTCGCTTTATATGGAAGTGAAACTTGGACGATCGGAGTATCTGAGAAGAAAAGATTAGAAGCTTTTGAAATGCGGTGCTATAGGAGAATGTTAAAAATCAGATGGGTGGATAAAGTGACAAATGAAGAGGTATTGCGGCAAATAGATGAAGAAAGTAGCATTTGGAAAAATATAGTTAAAAGAAGAGACAGACTTATAGGCCACATACTAAGGCATCCTGGAATAGTCGCTTTAATATTGGAAGGACAGGTAGAAGGGAAAAATTGTGTAGGCAGGCCACGTTTGGAGTATGTAAAACAAATTGTTGGGGATGTAGGATGTAGAGGGTATACTGAAATGAAACGACTAGCACTAGATAGGGAATCTTGGAGAGCTGCATCAAACCAGTCAAATGACTGAAGACAAAAAAAAAAAAGATGAATCACATAATCCTATTCATTTATTATAGTAAAACAACAAGCTCAGTCACAAGTAAATTGATGTTTTATAATACCAAAAAGAAGGAGCTAATTCCACATGTCATTCTCTGTACTCTGAATATTTATCCTATTTTCATAAAGACCATCATTACTCATAATACAGTTTAATTTCAATCACCTTTCATGCATCGACCGTTTGTTTTAGTTTAACTGTTACATTGTGAACATATTTTTGCTGTAATTCAGTTTTGTTTTTGAAAATAATTTTAAATGTTTAATTTTTTTTAAATAATTTTTATTTTATAAGTAATATGAGTAACAGCTATATCAGATTAACTTACATTAGTAAAAAGAGTAAATTATCACTTCATAAGTTTAGCAATGATTACTGATGCAAATGAATTAAATGTTTTGCAGCTGTTACCAGCTGAAGGTGGAAAACAGATCCTTAAACAATTTACGATAAGTAACACAATAAGTATTACGATAACAGTATCGATTACAGTATTAAGTATTACGATAAGTATTAACAGATAAGTAGCAATGACGAGCAAATTTCTTATTTATATCATCAAACAAGTATCGTTAGTCAGTGAAAACATAATCTGTTATGTAAAAGTTTAAGAGATACAAATAGTGATAAAAATAACATTTAACACGACAAAATTTTTAAGAGACTGAAGTCCACAAAACAGAATTTATTTCAATTTATGGAATATGCTGGAAAAAACAGAATTTTTCAAAAATCAATTAAATTTACTGATACAATGAAAATATAGTACAATGAAAAGTGTTTAAATTGCAGTAACGTGTATAAAACATGTTACTGTTATGGTGAAACAGTTTAATTCAGGCAGAACAAGTATGACTGATCTTAATCGCTCTGCAAGACCAGTTGAAGTTTTGACCACTGCGCTGCAGACCGCATAAATAGTTTTTTTTATTTTTGCATAAATGGTCTTATTTGGGAAGACAAGCGAGTCAAAATTTTCCGAATTGCTAGTTTGTATAATATTAGTATTAGAACCACATATTCAATCATTCATGATGTGCTGAATTATCGCAAAATGTGTTTGAGATGGGTTCCAAGACGGTTAACTCAAGCACATAAAGACACCCATATTTGGATTTATTCTGGGCTCAATGAACAGATTGAAGTCAAAGGTAATCACTTTTATCTCTGATGAAATGTGGACACACCATTTTGAGTCTGAATCCAAACAGCAAAGTCTTGAATGGAAACATCCGGATTCATCTACAAAAAAAAATTTGAAACTCATGCATCAGCCGGTCAAGGGATATTAACGACCTTCTGGGAAACACGAGACCAAATTTTTAGCGATTATTTAGAAGAACAACATACCATGAACAGCGAGTACTATTCTAATATGCTCAAACAGAAAGTGAGACTCGTGATAAGGCAAAAAGGTTAGGACACTCTCTCAAAAGGTGTGATTCTCTTGCATGGCAACGTGCATCTCCACATCGTTCAGGGAACGGGATAAACGCTCTAGAAGTTGGGTTGGGAAGTGTTGCCACATCCTCCTTGTAACTTAGACCTCTCCCTATCCAATTTTCATTTGTTCAGCTTACTCAATGACTTTTTATGCAGTAAAAAGTTTGACAACAAAGCGATAAAAAAAGCAGTACATGAATGGTTCAAACAGCAAACTAAAGACTTCTATGCCAGATGGGTTCCAAGACAGTTAACTCAAGCACATAAAGACACCCATATTTGGATTTATTCTGGGCTCAATGAACAGATTGAAGTCAAAGGTAATCACTTTTATCTCTGATGAAATGTGGACACACCATTTTGAGTCTGAATCCAAACAGCAAAGTCTTGAATGGAAACATCCGGATTCATCTACAAAAAAAAATTTGAAACTCATGCATCAGCCGGTCAAGGGATATTAACGACCTTCTGGGAAACACGAGACCAAATTTTTAGCGATTATTTAGAAGAACAACATACCATGAACAGCGAGTACTATTCTAATATGCTCAAACAGAAAGTGAGACTCGTGATAAGGCGAAAAGGTTAGGACACTCTCTCAAAAGGTGTGATTCTCTTGCATGGCAACGTGCATCTCCACATCGTTCAGGGAACGGGATAAACGCTGGGTTGGGAAGTGTTGCAACATCCTCCTTGTAACTTAGACCTCTCCCTATCCAATTTTCATTTGTTCAGCTTACTCAATGACTTTTTATGCAGTAAAAAGTTTGACAACAAAGCGATAAAAAAAGCAGTACATGAATGGTTCAAACAGCAAACTAAAGACTTCTATGCTGTAGGAATCAGAAAGCTGACAGAATGATAGGACGAGTGTCTAAATGTTGCTGGGGACTATGTTGAAAAGTAGTGTAAAGTTTCATTGTCATTAAATAAATAATTTTTTTTAATAATATTTTAATATTACTAAAAATGTATTATTATAATTTAATTATATTAATAACATTTTTCAGTGCTATTTATGATATTTAAATTATTCTTTCATTTTATAACTAACATGTAGTTTCAATTATTATAATATTCAAAGGGGAAAAATTGTATAATTTTAGCATGTAAATTTTGTATCAAGGTAATAAAAAAATTTATATTTTTGTTTTTTTATTTTTCATTTTTTTGGGATTTGATATTTAAAAAAAACTATTTATTTACAAGTTACCTTTAAAAAAAAGAACTTCTTAAACGTGTTATCATAAAAAAAGTTCTTCTGTAAAATTGACAAAATGTGACCTAAACCACTTTTTGATGTGGACCCATCAGTTATAAAATGAACTACAAAAATAAAACGCTATAATTAAGTTGAAAAGATACTGAACACTTTAGAAATAACCATAAAAATAAAATCCATGAAAAATAAAAAATGACTTAATGATTTAAATTATAATTATGGGTATATATAAAAAAAAAGAAGAGAAAACACAAAAACAAAAACTGAATATTGCACTTATAAAATAAAATTTAATTTATTATGTTACAAATCCAAAAAATAAAATGAACACAAAATGACAAGCTATGTTTTTTCTCTTAAAGTTAAAAGAAAGAAATAACATTAAATGCATATAAATTGGAAATTTTAAAATTAAAAACGAATAAAATTTATGTTAATCAAGAAACTGTAACAGAAGGTGAATAAAAAATAATCAATAGTTTAATTCATAAACTAAAACTAAATTACCAGACACATTTACAATGCCAACTTAACTTTAACCAGTTTGACCCATTAAGACACTCAAGTAGTTCATTTTTAACTAAAAAGTGTTTTTAAAAACTTTTCTATGACTTCAGTCAAAATCAGGCAAAAATTAACAATAATCGATGATGAAATGAACCATATCCTCCACATTCCTACTATATAACAGAAATCATAGTTAATTCAAAAATGAAACTTTTTTATGAAGAGTAATATAAATATTTCTCTGACTGACCTACAGAATAAAACTGGAAAAATTACAAAGCTAAAAGATAAAAGCATTAGATTTAAACAAAAGACAGACAAACGACAAAATACAACGAAGAGGGTGTTTACGGATGAAGAAAAGAAAGCAAGATCTGAACGGATGAAGAAATACTGGGCAGCTCGAAAGAGTAAAATAACACGCTTTTCTCAGAAAAGATCCAACTAAAATTGACTTAAGTGGTCCCATGTTGGCCGTAAAAGCATAATAAATAATAAATAAATATAAATATTTAACAAACAAAAAATCCTCACACAGTACAAGGAAAACCTGAACCAACAGAGACTGATTAAATAATTAATCTTTGTATATAACTCAAAAACAACAAACATAAGCTATAGGTAAATAGATACTCAATATTATAAAATTACTGTAAACAAAATAATCAAGAAACACTTCTTCTTTCTTTACTGTTTAGCCTCCCCGGTAACTACTGTTTAGATAATTCTTCAGAGGATGAATGAGGATGTTATGTATGAGTGTAGTCTTGTACATTCTCAGTTCGACCATTCCTGAGATGTGTGGTTAATTGAAACCCAACCACCAAAGAACACCGGTATCCACGATCTAGTATTCAAACCCGTGTAAAAGTAACTGGCTTTACTAGGACTTGAACGCTGGAACTCTCGACTTCCAAATCAGCTGATTTGGGAAGACGCGTTGCGTTCACCACTAGACCAACCCGGTGGGTAATCAAGAAACACTACACAGACATTACTTACAAGGAATGACAGAAAACTGAATCATCTTAATTTATGTCCAATTATTTATCCCAAACGTACAAATAAAATTTAGTTACATTTAATATAGCTCTAACTGAATCCCAGTTCCAAATGAATGGATCTTTAACAGACAACACACCTGATTCCTTTATTGCTTCATCACACTCTTTTGTTAATAACTGTAATTAAAGAAAATAATAAAAATAAATATAAGTTTAAGTTGTAATGAAGTACAGACAAAGATGTCAACACTTTTTTTTTCATCAATCATTTAACTAAATGAATTAGCTGATATGATATATACTCATTTTATTAGCTGATATCCATATATCAGCTAATAAAACTCAACATAATTCAAATGTTCAAAATTCACCCACAAATGTTTCCGCTCCCTCGCCTGTCTTAAGGTTTGTTCTGTTTCATATAATCTTATCACAATTTATATTACATATTTTTTGTCAATCCAGTTAATTTTCAACACCTTGTAAAATCATATTTCTAAGAGCTCTTTTCTTTGTTTTTTTGTTTTTCCTATTGCTTGTGTTTTGCTCCATATAAGAGAGCTATCCAGAATGTAGCTTGTTTGTGAATGAGGGTAGCAGCATTTCGTGTTAGTCTGACTCATACACATGAAGGTCCGTTATGTGGAATTTGACACATCTTGTTGATATTTACAAGTGTTTAAAATAGATTGTTACAGAAAATTCCACCGGTAGTGAAGTGAGATCAGGTATTAGATTACTTTCATAAAAAAAAAATTACAAACTATATGATGCGTGTGGGAAAGAAATAATGAATTAACGTGCAATGAAGCGGTGATGTTACACCCGTGTGTGATTGTATTTAAAAATGGATGCTCAAATGCTCACGAAAAAATGATATGGCGGGCCTAGGATTCTGTCTGTTGAACTGGTAGCAGAGGTTGATGAAAAAAATTCATACTAATCAGTGCATTACCATTACAGAGCTTTCATTTCATTTTCCAACAATTTCATTTAGCCTTTTGCATTATGTTTCAGAACAATAGTCTTCTGGGACAGAAAAAAGGGTATTTTTATTACATTTATGAACCCTGATGCTACAATAAATGCAGGAGTGTAATGTAACACCTGAAAAAAGCTATGAAGAGCAATCCAAAACAAGCGACAGGACATGTTGACATCCAGGTTTTATTCATCTACAACAATGCATGTCCACTGTACTCAAGAACTTTTGGGGCAGTTTGGATGAAAACATTTTTGATCAACCTGCATACATCTTAGATCTGCCACCGTGTAATTACCATTTGTTTCCTTAAATGAAAAACTGGCTAAACTTTTTTGACTATGTACAAAAAAAATGTTTAACAATGTATTCTCAAATTATATTTCCCACAACTGCTGTTTTTTTAATCCTAAAACATTCGTTTCTGGACATTCATCATAAAATTTAAAAAAATTTCTTTTGTAACATCTATATTTAAAAAGAACAATGTGAATTTCTAAAAATTCTGCTCCCTTATGCTAATCTGTTTTTAATCTCTATGTTACTTTGTTTTTCCTTTTTATTTTCTTTGTCTAGAAAGCAAAAATTTGAACATACAACAGAATGTACAAATTCGGTACGTTCTAGTATTTATTTATTAATAAATAAAATGAAGAAAATGATTAAAAAAACGAACCTGAGTTAATTTATTTTTATTTGATGACGATTTTCCTTTAGTTCTTGCAAGATCAAACCAATCTGGAGATTCTTTCCGATCAATACAAGTAATAATACAGAACAATTAGTTTAACTAGTCATGCATCAAAAATCTTAACTAGAATTTTATACAGAAGAATTGAGAGGAGAGTGGAAGAAGTGTTAGGAGAAGACCAATTTGGTTTCAGGAAAAGTATAGGGACAAGGGAAGCAATTTTAGGCCTCAGATTAATAGTAGAAGGAAGATTAAAGAAAAACAAACCGACATACTTGGCGTTTATAGACCTAGAAAAGGCTTTCGATAACGTAGACTGGAATAAAATGTTCAGCATTTTAAAAAAATTAGGGTTCAAATACAGAGATAGAAGAACAATTGCTAACATGTACAGGAACCAAACAGCAACAATAACAATTGAAGAACATAAGAAAGAAGCCCTAATAAGAAAGGGAGTCCGACAAGGATGTTCCCTATCTCCGTTACTTTTTAATCTTTACATGGAACTAGCAGTTAATGATGTTAAAGAACAATTTAGATTCGGAGTAACAGTACAAGGTGAAAAGATAAAGATTCTACGATTTGCTGATGATATAGTAATTCTAGCCGAGAGTAAAAAGGATTTAGAAGAAACAATGAACGGCATAGATGAAGTCCTACGCAAGAACTATCGCATGAAATAAAAACAAGAACAAAACAAAAGTAATGAAATGTAGTAGAAATAACAAAGATGGACCGCTGAATGTGAAAATAGGAGGAGAAAAGATTACGGAGGTAGAAGAATTTTGTTATTTGGGAAGTAAAATTACTAAAGATGGACGAAGCAGGAGCGATATAAAATGCCGAATAGCACAAGCTAAACGAGCCTTCAGTAAGAAATATAATTTGTTTACGTCAAAAATTAATTTAAATGTCAGGAAAAGATTTTTGAAAGTGTATGTTTGGAGTGTCGCTTTATATGGAAGTGAAACTTGGACGATCAGAGTATCTGAGAAGAAAAGATTAGAAGCTTTTGAAATGCGGTGCTATAGGAGAATGTTAAAAATCAGATGGGTGGATAAAGTGACAAATGAAGAGGTATTGCGGCAAATAGATGAAGAAAGTAGCATTTGGAAAAATATAGTTAAAAGAAGAGACAGACTTATAGGCCACATACTAAGGCATCCTGGAATAGTCGCTTTAATATTGGAAGGACAGGTAGAAGGGAAAAATTGTGTAGGCAGGCCACGTTTGGAGTATGTAAAACAAATTGTTGGGGATGTAGGATGTAGAGGGTATACTGAAATGAAACGACTAGCACTAGATAGGGAATCTTGGAGAGCTGCATCAAACCAGTCAAATGACTGAAGACAAAAAAAAAAAAGATGAATCACATAATCCTATTCATTTATTATAGTAAAACAACAAGCTCAGTCACAAGTAAATTGATGTTTTATAATACCAAAAAGAAGGAGCTAATTCCACATGTCATTCTCTGTACTCTGAATATTTATCCTATTTTCATAAAGACCATCATTACTCATAATACAGTTTAATTTCAATCACCTTTCATGCATCGACCGTTTGTTTTAGTTTAACTGTTACATTGTGAACATATTTTTGCTGTAATTCAGTTTTGTTTTTGAAAATAATTTTAAATGTTTAATTTTTTTTAAATAATTTTTATTTTATAAGTAATATGAGTAACAGCTATATCAGATTAACTTACATTAGTAAAAAGAGTAAATTATCACTTCATAAGTTTAGCAATGATTACTGATGCAAATGAATTAAATGTTTTGCAGCTGTTACCAGCTGAAGGTGGAAAACAGATCCTTAAACAATTTACGATAAGTAACACAATAAGTATTACGATAACAGTATCGATTACAGTATTAAGTATTACGATAAGTATTAACAGATAAGTAGCAATGACGAGCAAATTTCTTATTTATATCATCAAACAAGTATCGTTAGTCAGTGAAAACATAATCTGTTATGTAAAAGTTTAAGAGATACAAATAGTGATAAAAATAACATTTAACACGACAAAATTTTTAAGAGACTGAAGTCCACAAAACAGAATTTATTTCAATTTATGGAATATGCTGGAAAAAACAGAATTTTTCAAAAATCAATTAAATTTACTGATACAATGAAAATATAGTACAATGAAAAGTGTTTAAATTGCAGTAACGTGTATAAAACATGTTACTGTTATGGTGAAACAGTTTAATTCAGGCAGAACAAGTATGACTGATCTTAATCGCTCTGGAAGACCAGTTGAAGTTTTGACCACTGCGCTGCAGACCGCATAAATAGTTTTTTTTATTTTTGCATAAATGGTCTTATTTGGGAAGACAAGCGAGTCAAAATTTTCCGAATTGCTAGTTTGTATAATATTAGTATTAGAACCACATATTCAATCATTCATGATGTGCTGAATTATCGCAAAATGTGTTTGAGATGGGTTCCAAGACGGTTAACTCAAGCACATAAAGACACCCATATTTGGATTTATTCTGGGCTCAATGAACAGATTGAAGTCAAAGGTAATCACTTTTATCTCTGATGAAATGTGGACACACCATTTTGAGTCTGAATCCAAACAGCAAAGTCTTGAATGGAAACATCCGGATTCATCTACAAAAAAAAATTTGAAACTCATGCATCAGCCGGTCAAGGGATATTAACGACCTTCTGGGAAACACGAGACCAAATTTTTAGCGATTATTTAGAAGAACAACATACCATGAACAGCGAGTACTATTCTAATATGCTCAAACAGAAAGTGAGACTCGTGATAAGGCAAAAAGGTTAGGACACTCTCTCAAAAGGTGTGATTCTCTTGCATGGCAACGTGCATCTCCACATCGTTCAGGGAACGGGATAAACGCTCTAGAAGTTGGGTTGGGAAGTGTTGCCACATCCTCCTTGTAACTTAGACCTCTCCCTATCCAATTTTCATTTGTTCAGCTTACTCAATGACTTTTTATGCAGTAAAAAGTTTGACAACAAAGCGATAAAAAAAGCAGTACATGAATGGTTCAAACAGCAAACTAAAGACTTCTATGCCAGATGGGTTCCAAGACAGTTAACTCAAGCACATAAAGACACCCATATTTGGATTTATTCTGGGCTCAATGAACAGATTGAAGTCAAAGGTAATCACTTTTATCTCTGATGAAATGTGGACACACCATTTTGAGTCTGAATCCAAACAGCAAAGTCTTGAATGGAAACATCCGGATTCATCTACAACAAAAAAATTTGAAACTCATGCATCAGCCGGTCAAGGGATATTAACGACCTTCTGGGAAACACGAGACCAAATTTTTAGCGATTATTTAGAAGAACAACATACCATGAACAGCGAGTACTATTCTAATATGCTCAAACAGAAAGTGAGACTCGTGATAAGGCGAAAAGGTTAGGACACTCTCTCAAAAGGTGTGATTCTCTTGCATGGCAACGTGCATCTCCACATCGTTCAGGGAACGGGATAAACGCTGGGTTGGGAAGTGTTGCCACATCCTCCTTGTAACTTAGACCTCTCCCTATCCAATTTTCATTTGTTCAGTTTACTCAATGACTTTTTATGCAGTAAAAAGTTTGACAACAAAGCGATAAAAAAAGCAGTACATGAATGGTTCAAACAGCAAACTAAAGACTTCTATGCCGTAGGAATCAGAAAGCTGACAGAATGATAGAACGAGTGTCTAAATGTTGCTGGGGACTATGTTGAAAAGTAGTATAAAGTTTCATTGTCATTAAATAAATAATTTTTTTTAATAATATTTTAATATTACTAAAAATGTATTATTATAATTTAATTATATTAATAACATTTTTCAGTGCTATTTATGATATTTAAATTATTCTTTCATTTTATAACTAACATGTAGTTTCAATTATTATAATATTCAAAGGGGAAAAATTGTATAATTTTAGCATGTAAATTTTGTATCAAGGTAATAAAAATATTTTATATTTTTGTTTTTTTATTTTTCATTTTTTTTGGATTTGATATTTAAAAAAAACTATTTATTTACAAGTTACCTTTAAAAAAAAGAACTTCTTAAACGTGTTATCATAAAAAAAGTTCTTCTGTAAAATTGACAAAATGTGACCTAAACCACTTTTTGATGTGGACCCATCAGTTATAAAATGAACTACAAAAATAAAACGCTATAATTAAATTGAAAAGATACTGAACACTTTAGAAATAACCATAAAAATAAAATCCATGAAAAATAAAAAATGACTTAATGATTTAAATTATAATTATGGGTATATATAAAAAAAAGAAGAGAAAACACAAAAACAAAAACTGAATATTGCACTTATAAAATAAAATTTAATTTATTATGTTACAAATCCAAAAAATAAAATGAACACAAAATGACAAGCTATGTTTTTTCTCTTAAAGTTAAAAGAAAGAAATAACATTAAATGCATATAAATTGGAAATTTTAAAATTAAAAACGAATAAAATTTATGTTAATCAAGAAACTGTAACAGAAGGTGAATAAAAAATAATCAATAGTTTAATTCATAAACTAAAACTAAATTACCAGACACATTTACAATGCCAACTTAACTTTAACCAGTTTGACCCATTAAGACACTCAAGTAGTTCATTTTTAACTAAAAAGTGTTTTTAAAAACTTTTCTATGACTTCAGTCAAAATCAGGCAAAAATTAACAATAATCGATGATGAAATGAACCATATCCTCCACATTCCTACTATATAACAGAAATCATAGTTAATTCAAAAATGAAACTTTTTTATGAAGAGTAATATAAATATTTCTCTGACTGACCTACAGAATAAAACTGGAAAAATTACAAAGCTAAAAGATAAAAGCATTAGATTTAAACAAAAGACAGACAAACGACAAAATACAACGAAGAGGGTGTTTACGGATGAAGAAAAGAAAGCAAGATCTGAACGGATGAAGAAATACTGGGCAGCTCGAAAGAGTAAAATAACACGCTTTTCTCAGAAAAGATCCAACTAAAATTGACTTAAGTGGTCCCATGTTGGCCGTAAAAGCATAATAAATAATAAATAAATATAAATATTTAACAAACAAAAAATCCTCACACAGTACAAGGAAAACCTGAACCAACAGAGACTGATTAAATAATTAATCTTTGTATATAACTCAAAAACAACAAACATAAGCTATAGGTAAATAGATACTCAATATTATAAAATTACTGTAAACAAAATAATCAAGAAACACTTCTTCTTTCTTTACTGTTTAGCCTCCCCGGTAACTACTGTTTAGATAATTCTTCAGAGGATGAATGAGGATGTTATGTATGAGTGTAGTCTTGTACATTCTCAGTTCGACCATTCCTGAGATGTGTGGTTAATTGAAACCCAACCACCAAAGAACACCGGTATCCACGATCTAGTATTCAAACCCGTGTAAAAGTAACTGGCTTTACTAGGACTTGAACGCTGGAACTCTCGACTTCCAAATCAGCTGATTTGGGAAGACGCGTTGCGTTCACCACTAGACCAACCCGGTGGGTAATCAAGAAACACTACACAGACATTACTTACAAGGAATGACAGAAAACTGAATCATCTTAATTTATGTCCAATTATTTATCCCAAACGTACAAATAAAATTTAGTTACATTTAATATAGCTCTAACTGAATCCCAGTTCCAAATGAATGGATCTTTAACAGACAACACACCTGATTCCTTTATTGCTTCATCACACTCTTTTGTTAATAACTGTAATTAAAGAAAATAATAAAAATAAATATAAGTTTAAGTTGTAATGAAGTACAGACAAAGATGTCAACACTTTTTTTTTCATCAATCATTTAACTAAATGAATTAGCTGATATGATATATACTCATTTTATTAGCTGATATCCATATATCAGCTAATAAAACTCAACATAATTCAAATGTTCAAAATTCACCCACAAATGTTTCCGCTCCCTCGCCTGTCTTAAGGTTTGTTCTGTTTCATATAATCTTATCACAATTTATATTACATATTTTTTGTCAATCCAGTTAATTTTCAACACCTTGTAAAATCATATTTCTAAGAGCTCTTTTCTTTGTTTTTTTGTTTTTCCTATTGCTTGTGTTTTGCTCCATATAAGAGAGCTATCCAGAATGTAGCTTGTTTGTGAATGAGGGTAGCAGCATTTCGTGTTAGTCTGACTCATACACATGAAGGTCCGTTATGTGGAATTTGACACATCTTGTTGATATTTACAAGTGTTTAAAATAGATTGTTACAGAAAATTCCACCGGTAGTGAAGTGAGATCAGGTATTAGATTACTTTCATAAAAAAAAAATTACAAACTATATGATGCGTGTGGGAAAGAAATAATGAATTAACGTGCAATGAAGCGGTGATGTTACACCCGTGTGTGATTGTATTTAAAAATGGATGCTCAAATGCTCACGAAAAAATGATATGGCGGGCCTAGGATTCTGTCTGTTGAACTGGTAGCAGAGGTTGATGAAAAAAATTCATACTAATCAGTGCATTACCATTACAGAGCTTTCATTTCATTTTCCAACAATTTCATTTAGCCTTTTGCATTATGTTTCAGAACAATAGTCTTCTGGGACAGAAAAAAGGGTATTTTTATTACATTTATGAACCCTGATGCTACAATAAATGCAGGAGTGTAATGTAACACCTGAAAAAAGCTATGAAGAGCAATCCAAAACAAGCGACAGGACATGTTGACATCCAGGTTTTATTCATCTACAACAATGCATGTCCACTGTACTCAAGAACTTTTGGGGCAGTTTGGATGAAAACATTTTTGATCAACCTGCATACATCTTAGATCTGCCACCGTGTAATTACCATTTGTTTCCTTAAATGAAAAACTGGCTAAACTTTTTTGACTATGTACAAAAAAAATGTTTAACAATGTATTCTCAAATTATATTTCCCACAACTGCTGTTTTTTTAATCCTAAAACATTCGTTTCTGGACATTCATCATAAAATTTAAAAAAATTTCTTTTGTAACATCTATATTTAAAAAGAACAATGTGAATTTCTAAAAATTCTGCTCCCTTATGCTAATCTGTTTTTAATCTCTATGTTACTTTGTTTTTCCTTTTTATTTTCTTTGTCTAGAAAGCAAAAATTTGAACATACAACAGAATGTACAAATTCGGTACGTTCTAGTATTTATTTATTAATAAATAAAATGAAGAAAATGATTAAAAAAACGAACCTGAGTTAATTTATTTTTATTTGATGACGATTTTCCTTTAGTTCTTGCAAGATCAAACCAATCTGGAGATTCTTTCCGATCAATACAAGTAATAATACAGAACAATTAGTTTAACTAGTCATGCATCAAAAATCTTAACTAGAATTTTATACAGAAGAATTGAGAGGAGAGTGGAAGAAGTGTTAGGAGAAGACCAATTTGGTTTCAGGAAAAGTATAGGGACAAGGGAAGCAATTTTAGGCCTCAGATTAATAGTAGAAGGAAGATTAAAGAAAAACAAACCGACATACTTGGCGTTTATAGACCTAGAAAAGGCTTTCGATAACGTAGACTGGAATAAAATGTTCAGCATTTTAAAAAAATTAGGGTTCAAATACAGAGATAGAAGAACA
This sequence comes from Lycorma delicatula, assembly GCF_047948215.1. Lineage (NCBI taxonomy): Eukaryota > Metazoa > Arthropoda > Insecta > Hemiptera > Fulgoridae > Lycorma > Lycorma delicatula. The sequence goes on from NC_134458.1 coordinate 1,387,474, forward strand.
ATTGCTAACATGTACAGGAACCAAACAGCAACAATAACAATTGAAGAACATAAGAAAGAAGCCCTAATAAGAAAGGGAGTCCGACAAGGATGTTCCCTATCTCCGTTACTTTTTAATCTTTACATGGAACTAGCAGTTAATGATGTTAAAGAACAATTTAGATTCGGAGTAACAGTACAAGGTGAAAAGATAAAGATTCTACGATTTGCTGATGATATAGTAATTCTAGCCGAGAGTAAAAAGGATTTAGAAGAAACAATGAACGGCATAGATGAAGTCCTACGCAAGAACTATCGCATGAAATAAAAACAAGAACAAAACAAAAGTAATGAAATGTAGTAGAAATAACAAAGATGGACCGCTGAATGTGAAAATAGGAGGAGAAAAGATTACGGAGGTAGAAGAATTTTGTTATTTGGGAAGTAAAATTACTAAAGATGGACGAAGCAGGAGCGATATAAAATGCCGAATAGCACAAGCTAAACGAGCCTTCAGTAAGAAATATAATTTGTTTACGTCAAAAATTAATTTAAATGTCAGGAAAAGATTTTTGAAAGTGTATGTTTGGAGTGTCGCTTTATATGGAAGTGAAACTTGGACGATCAGAGTATCTGAGAAGAAAAGATTAGAAGCTTTTGAAATGCGGTGCTATAGGAGAATGTTAAAAATCAGATGGGTGGATAAAGTGACAAATGAAGAGGTATTGCGGCAAATAGATGAAGAAAGTAGCATTTGGAAAAATATAGTTAAAAGAAGAGACAGACTTATAGGCCACATACTAAGGCATCCTGGAATAGTCGCTTTAATATTGGAAGGACAGGTAGAAGGGAAAAATTGTGTAGGCAGGCCACGTTTGGAGTATGTAAAACAAATTGTTGGGGATGTAGGATGTAGAGGGTATACTGAAATGAAACGACTAGCACTAGATAGGGAATCTTGGAGAGCTGCATCAAACCAGTCAAATGACTGAAGACAAAAAAAAAAAAGATGAATCACATAATCCTATTCATTTATTATAGTAAAACAACAAGCTCAGTCACAAGTAAATTGATGTTTTATAATACCAAAAAGAAGGAGCTAATTCCACATGTCATTCTCTGTACTCTGAATATTTATCCTATTTTCATAAAGACCATCATTACTCATAATACAGTTTAATTTCAATCACCTTTCATGCATCGACCGTTTGTTTTAGTTTAACTGTTACATTGTGAACATATTTTTGCTGTAATTCAGTTTTGTTTTTGAAAATAATTTTAAATGTTTAATTTTTTTTAAATAATTTTTATTTTATAAGTAATATGAGTAACAGCTATATCAGATTAACTTACATTAGTAAAAAGAGTAAATTATCACTTCATAAGTTTAGCAATGATTACTGATGCAAATGAATTAAATGTTTTGCAGCTGTTACCAGCTGAAGGTGGAAAACAGATCCTTAAACAATTTACGATAAGTAACACAATAAGTATTACGATAACAGTATCGATTACAGTATTAAGTATTACGATAAGTATTAACAGATAAGTAGCAATGACGAGCAAATTTCTTATTTATATCATCAAACAAGTATCGTTAGTCAGTGAAAACATAATCTGTTATGTAAAAGTTTAAGAGATACAAATAGTGATAAAAATAACATTTAACACGACAAAATTTTTAAGAGACTGAAGTCCACAAAACAGAATTTATTTCAATTTATGGAATATGCTGGAAAAAACAGAATTTTTCAAAAATCAATTAAATTTACTGATACAATGAAAATATAGTACAATGAAAAGTGTTTAAATTGCAGTAACGTGTATAAAACATGTTACTGTTATGGTGAAACAGTTTAATTCAGGCAGAACAAGTATGACTGATCTTAATCGCTCTGGAAGACCAGTTGAAGTTTTGACCACTGCGCTGCAGACCGCATAAATAGTTTTTTTTATTTTTGCATAAATGGTCTTATTTGGGAAGACAAGCGAGTCAAAATTTTCCGAATTGCTAGTTTGTATAATATTAGTATTAGAACCACATATTCAATCATTCATGATGTGCTGAATTATCGCAAAATGTGTTTGAGATGGGTTCCAAGACGGTTAACTCAAGCACATAAAGACACCCATATTTGGATTTATTCTGGGCTCAATGAACAGATTGAAGTCAAAGGTAATCACTTTTATCTCTGATGAAATGTGGACACACCATTTTGAGTCTGAATCCAAACAGCAAAGTCTTGAATGGAAACATCCGGATTCATCTACAAAAAAAAATTTGAAACTCATGCATCAGCCGGTCAAGGGATATTAACGACCTTCTGGGAAACACGAGACCAAATTTTTAGCGATTATTTAGAAGAACAACATACCATGAACAGCGAGTACTATTCTAATATGCTCAAACAGAAAGTGAGACTCGTGATAAGGCAAAAAGGTTAGGACACTCTCTCAAAAGGTGTGATTCTCTTGCATGGCAACGTGCATCTCCACATCGTTCAGGGAACGGGATAAACGCTCTAGAAGTTGGGTTGGGAAGTGTTGCCACATCCTCCTTGTAACTTAGACCTCTCCCTATCCAATTTTCATTTGTTCAGCTTACTCAATGACTTTTTATGCAGTAAAAAGTTTGACAACAAAGCGATAAAAAAAGCAGTACATGAATGGTTCAAACAGCAAACTAAAGACTTCTATGCCAGATGGGTTCCAAGACAGTTAACTCAAGCACATAAAGACACCCAGATTTGGATTTATTCTGGGCTCAATGAACAGATTGAAGTCAAAGGTAATCACTTTTATCTCTGATGAAATGTGGACACACCATTTTGAGTCTGAATCCAAACAGCAAAGTCTTGAATGGAAACATCCGGATTCATCTACAACAAAAAAATTTGAAACTCATGCATCAGCCGGTCAAGGGATATTAACGACCTTCTGGGAAACACGAGACCAAATTTTTAGCGATTATTTAGAAGAACAACATACCATGAACAGCGAGTACTATTCTAATATGCTCAAACAGAAAGTGAGACTCGTGATAAGGCGAAAAGGTTAGGACACTCTCTCAAAAGGTGTGATTCTCTTGCATGGCAACGTGCATCTCCACATCGTTCAGGGAACGGGATAAACGCTGGGTTGGGAAGTGTTGCCACATCCTCCTTGTAACTTAGACCTCTCCCTATCCAATTTTCATTTGTTCAGTTTACTCAATGACTTTTTATGCAGTAAAAAGTTTGACAACAAAGCGATAAAAAAAGCAGTACATGAATGGTTCAAACAGCAAACTAAAGACTTCTATGCCGTAGGAATCAGAAAGCTGACAGAATGATAGAACGAGTGTCTAAATGTTGCTGGGGACTATGTTGAAAAGTAGTATAAAGTTTCATTGTCATTAAATAAATAATTTTTTTTAATAATATTTTAATATTACTAAAAATGTATTATTATAATTTAATTATATTAATAACATTTTTCAGTGCTATTTATGATATTTAAATTATTCTTTCATTTTATAACTAACATGTAGTTTCAATTATTATAATATTCAAAGGGGAAAAATTGTATAATTTTAGCATGTAAATTTTGTATCAAGGTAATAAAAATATTTTATATTTTTGTTTTTTTATTTTTCATTTTTTTTGGATTTGATATTTAAAAAAAACTATTTATTTACAAGTTACCTTTAAAAAAAAGAACTTCTTAAACGTGTTATCATAAAAAAAGTTCTTCTGTAAAATTGACAAAATGTGACCTAAACCACTTTTTGATGTGGACCCATCAGTTATAAAATGAACTACAAAAATAAAACGCTATAATTAAATTGAAAAGATACTGAACACTTTAGAAATAACCATAAAAATAAAATCCATGAAAAATAAAAAATGACTTAATGATTTAAATTATAATTATGGGTATATATAAAAAAAAGAAGAGAAAACACAAAAACAAAAACTGAATATTGCACTTATAAAATAAAATTTAATTTATTATGTTACAAATCCAAAAAATAAAATGAACACAAAATGACAAGCTATGTTTTTTCTCTTAAAGTTAAAAGAAAGAAATAACATTAAATGCATATAAATTGGAAATTTTAAAATTAAAAACGAATAAAATTTATGTTAATCAAGAAACTGTAACAGAAGGTGAATAAAAAATAATCAATAGTTTAATTCATAAACTAAAACTAAATTACCAGACACATTTACAATGCCAACTTAACTTTAACCAGTTTGACCCATTAAGACACTCAAGTAGTTCATTTTTAACTAAAAAGTGTTTTTAAAAACTTTTCTATGACTTCAGTCAAAATCAGGCAAAAATTAACAATAATCGATGATGAAATGAACCATATCCTCCACATTCCTACTATATAACAGAAATCATAGTTAATTCAAAAATGAAACTTTTTTATGAAGAGTAATATAAATATTTCTCTGACTGACCTACAGAATAAAACTGGAAAAATTACAAAGCTAAAAGATAAAAGCATTAGATTTAAACAAAAGACAGACAAACGACAAAATACAACGAAGAGGGTGTTTACGGATGAAGAAAAGAAAGCAAGATCTGAACGGATGAAGAAATACTGGGCAGCTCGAAAGAGTAAAATAACACGCTTTTCTCAGAAAAGATCCAACTAAAATTGACTTAAGTGGTCCCATGTTGGCCGTAAAAGCATAATAAATAATAAATAAATATAAATATTTAACAAACAAAAAATCCTCACACAGTACAAGGAAAACCTGAACCAACAGAGACTGATTAAATAATTAATCTTTGTATATAACTCAAAAACAACAAACATAAGCTATAGGTAAATAGATACTCAATATTATAAAATTACTGTAAACAAAATAATCAAGAAACACTTCTTCTTTCTTTACTGTTTAGCCTCCCCGGTAACTACTGTTTAGATAATTCTTCAGAGGATGAATGAGGATGTTATGTATGAGTGTAGTCTTGTACATTCTCAGTTCGACCATTCCTGAGATGTGTGGTTAATTGAAACCCAACCACCAAAGAACACCGGTATCCACGATCTAGTATTCAAACCCGTGTAAAAGTAACTGGCTTTACTAGGACTTGAACGCTGGAACTCTCGACTTCCAAATCAGCTGATTTGGGAAGACGCGTTGCGTTCACCACTAGACCAACCCGGTGGGTAATCAAGAAACACTACACAGACATTACTTACAAGGAATGACAGAAAACTGAATCATCTTAATTTATGTCCAATTATTTATCCCAAACGTACAAATAAAATTTAGTTACATTTAATATAGCTCTAACTGAATCCCAGTTCCAAATGAATGGATCTTTAACAGACAACACACCTGATTCCTTTATTGCTTCATCACACTCTTTTGTTAATAACTGTAATTAAAGAAAATAATAAAAATAAATATAAGTTTAAGTTGTAATGAAGTACAGACAAAGATGTCAACACTTTTTTTTTCATCAATCATTTAACTAAATGAATTAGCTGATATGATATATACTCATTTTATTAGCTGATATCCATATATCAGCTAATAAAACTCAACATAATTCAAATGTTCAAAATTCACCCACAAATGTTTCCGCTCCCTCGCCTGTCTTAAGGTTTGTTCTGTTTCATATAATCTTATCACAATTTATATTACATATTTTTTGTCAATCCAGTTAATTTTCAACACCTTGTAAAATCATATTTCTAAGAGCTCTTTTCTTTGTTTTTTTGTTTTTCCTATTGCTTGTGTTTTGCTCCATATAAGAGAGCTATCCAGAATGTAGCTTGTTTGTGAATGAGGGTAGCAGCATTTCGTGTTAGTCTGACTCATACACATGAAGGTCCGTTATGTGGAATTTGACACATCTTGTTGATATTTACAAGTGTTTAAAATAGATTGTTACAGAAAATTCCACCGGTAGTGAAGTGAGATCAGGTATTAGATTACTTTCATAAAAAAAAAATTACAAACTATATGATGCGTGTGGGAAAGAAATAATGAATTAACGTGCAATGAAGCGGTGATGTTACACCCGTGTGTGATTGTATTTAAAAATGGATGCTCAAATGCTCACGAAAAAATGATATGGCGGGCCTAGGATTCTGTCTGTTGAACTGGTAGCAGAGGTTGATGAAAAAAATTCATACTAATCAGTGCATTACCATTACAGAGCTTTCATTTCATTTTCCAACAATTTCATTTAGCCTTTTGCATTATGTTTCAGAACAATAGTCTTCTGGGACAGAAAAAAGGGTATTTTTATTACATTTATGAACCCTGATGCTACAATAAATGCAGGAGTGTAATGTAACACCTGAAAAAAGCTATGAAGAGCAATCCAAAACAAGCGACAGGACATGTTGACATCCAGGTTTTATTCATCTACAACAATGCATGTCCACTGTACTCAAGAACTTTTGGGGCAGTTTGGATGAAAACATTTTTGATCAACCTGCATACATCTTAGATCTGCCACCGTGTAATTACCATTTGTTTCCTTAAATGAAAAACTGGCTAAACTTTTTTGACTATGTACAAAAAAAATGTTTAACAATGTATTCTCAAATTATATTTCCCACAACTGCTGTTTTTTTAATCCTAAAACATTCGTTTCTGGACATTCATCATAAAATTTAAAAAAATTTCTTTTGTAACATCTATATTTAAAAAGAACAATGTGAATTTCTAAAAATTCTGCTCCCTTATGCTAATCTGTTTTTAATCTCTATGTTACTTTGTTTTTCCTTTTTATTTTCTTTGTCTAGAAAGCAAAAATTTGAACATACAACAGAATGTACAAATTCGGTACGTTCTAGTATTTATTTATTAATAAATAAAATGAAGAAAATGATTAAAAAAACGAACCTGAGTTAATTTATTTTTATTTGATGACGATTTTCCTTTAGTTCTTGCAAGATCAAACCAATCTGGAGATTCTTTCCGATCAATACAAGTAATAATACAGAACAATTAGTTTAACTAGTCATGCATCAAAAATCTTAACTAGAATTTTATACAGAAGAATTGAGAGGAGAGTGGAAGAAGTGTTAGGAGAAGACCAATTTGGTTTCAGGAAAAGTATAGGGACAAGGGAAGCAATTTTAGGCCTCAGATTAATAGTAGAAGGAAGATTAAAGAAAAACAAACCGACATACTTGGCGTTTATAGACCTAGAAAAGGCTTTCGATAACGTAGACTGGAATAAAATGTTCAGCATTTTAAAAAAATTAGGGTTCAAATACAGAGATAGAAGAACAATTGCTAACATGTACAGGAACCAAACAGCAACAATAACAATTGAAGAACATAAGAAAGAAGCCCTAATAAGAAAGGGAGTCCGACAAGGATGTTCCCTATCTCCGTTACTTTTTAATCTTTACATGGAACTAGCAGTTAATGATGTTAAAGAACAATTTAGATTCGGAGTAACAGTACAAGGTGAAAAGATAAAGATTCTACGATTTGCTGATGATATAGTAATTCTAGCCGAGAGTAAAAAGGATTTAGAAGAAACAATGAACGGCATAGATGAAGTCCTACGCAAGAACTATCGCATGAAATAAAAACAAGAACAAAACAAAAGTAATGAAATGTAGTAGAAATAACAAAGATGGACCGCTGAATGTGAAAATAGGAGGAGAAAAGATTACGGAGGTAGAAGAATTTTGTTATTTGGGAAGTAAAATTACTAAAGATGGACGAAGCAGGAGCGATATAAAATGCCGAATAGCACAAGCTAAACGAGCCTTCAGTAAGAAATATAATTTGTTTACGTCAAAAATTAATTTAAATGTCAGGAAAAGATTTTTGAAAGTGTATGTTTGGAGTGTCGCTTTATATGGAAGTGAAACTTGGACGATCGGAGTATCTGAGAAGAAAAGATTAGAAGCTTTTGAAATGCGGTGCTATAGGAGAATGTTAAAAATCAGATGGGTGGATAAAGTGACAAATGAAGAGGTATTGCGGCAAATAGATGAAGAAAGTAGCATTTGGAAAAATATAGTTAAAAGAAGAGACAGACTTATAGGCCACATACTAAGGCATCCTGGAATAGTCGCTTTAATATTGGAAGGACAGGTAGAAGGGAAAAATTGTGTAGGCAGGCCACGTTTGGAGTATGTAAAACAAATTGTTGGGGATGTAGGATGTAGAGGGTATACTGAAATGAAACGACTAGCACTAGATAGGGAATCTTGGAGAGCTGCATCAAACCAGTCAAATGACTGAAGACAAAAAAAAAAAAGATGAATCACATAATCCTATTCATTTATTATAGTAAAACAACAAGCTCAGTCACAAGTAAATTGATGTTTTATAATACCAAAAAGAAGGAGCTAATTCCACATGTCATTCTCTGTACTCTGAATATTTATCCTATTTTCATAAAGACCATCATTACTCATAATACAGTTTAATTTCAATCACCTTTCATGCATCGACCGTTTGTTTTAGTTTAACTGTTACATTGTGAACATATTTTTGCTGTAATTCAGTTTTGTTTTTGAAAATAATTTTAAATGTTTAATTTTTTTTAAATAATTTTTATTTTATAAGTAATATGAGTAACAGCTATATCAGATTAACTTACATTAGTAAAAAGAGTAAATTATCACTTCATAAGTTTAGCAATGATTACTGATGCAAATGAATTAAATGTTTTGCAGCTGTTACCAGCTGAAGGTGGAAAACAGATCCTTAAACAATTTACGATAAGTAACACAATAAGTATTACGATAACAGTATCGATTACAGTATTAAGTATTACGATAAGTATTAACAGATAAGTAGCAATGACGAGCAAATTTCTTATTTATATCATCAAACAAGTATCGTTAGTCAGTGAAAACATAATCTGTTATGTAAAAGTTTAAGAGATACAAATAGTGATAAAAATAACATTTAACACGACAAAATTTTTAAGAGACTGAAGTCCACAAAACAGAATTTATTTCAATTTATGGAATATGCTGGAAAAAACAGAATTTTTCAAAAATCAATTAAATTTACTGATACAATGAAAATATAGTACAATGAAAAGTGTTTAAATTGCAGTAACGTGTATAAAACATGTTACTGTTATGGTGAAACAGTTTAATTCAGGCAGAACAAGTATGACTGATCTTAATCGCTCTGGAAGACCAGTTGAAGTTTTGACCACTGCGCTGCAGACCGCATAAATAGTTTTTTTTATTTTTGCATAAATGGTCTTATTTGGGAAGACAAGCGAGTCAAAATTTTCCGAATTGCTAGTTTGTATAATATTAGTATTAGAACCACATATTCAATCATTCATGATGTGCTGAATTATCGCAAAATGTGTTTGAGATGGGTTCCAAGACGGTTAACTCAAGCACATAAAGACACCCATATTTGGATTTATTCTGGGCTCAATGAACAGATTGAAGTCAAAGGTAATCACTTTTATCTCTGATGAAATGTGGACACACCATTTTGAGTCTGAATCCAAACAGCAAAGTCTTGAATGGAAACATCCGGATTCATCTACAAAAAAAAATTTGAAACTCATGCATCAGCCGGTCAAGGGATATTAACGACCTTCTGGGAAACACGAGACCAAATTTTTAGCGATTATTTAGAAGAACAACATACCATGAACAGCGAGTACTATTCTAATATGCTCAAACAGAAAGTGAGACTCGTGATAAGGCAAAAAGGTTAGGACACTCTCTCAAAAGGTGTGATTCTCTTGCATGGCAACGTGCATCTCCACATCGTTCAGGGAACGGGATAAACGCTCTAGAAGTTGGGTTGGGAAGTGTTGCCACATCCTCCTTGTAACTTAGACCTCTCCCTATCCAATTTTCATTTGTTCAGCTTACTCAATGACTTTTTATGCAGTAAAAAGTTTGACAACAAAGCGATAAAAAAAGCAGTACATGAATGGTTCAAACAGCAAACTAAAGACTTCTATGCCAGATGGGTTCCAAGACAGTTAACTCAAGCACATAAAGACACCCAGATTTGGATTTATTCTGGGCTCAATGAACAGATTGAAGTCAAAGGTAATCACTTTTATCTCTGATGAAATGTGGACACACCATTTTGAGTCTGAATCCAAACAGCAAAGTCTTGAATGGAAACATCCGGATTCATCTACAACAAAAAAATTTGAAACTCATGCATCAGCCGGTCAAGGGATATTAACGACCTTCTGGGAAACACGAGACCAAATTTTTAGCGATTATTTAGAAGAACAACATACCATGAACAGCGAGTACTATTCTAATATGCTCAAACAGAAAGTGAGACTCGTGATAAGGCGAAAAGGTTAGGACACTCTCTCAAAAGGTGTGATTCTCTTGCATGGCAACGTGCATCTCCACATCGTTCAGGGAACGGGATAAACGCTGGGTTGGGAAGTGTTGCCACATCCTCCTTGTAACTTAGACCTCTCCCTATCCAATTTTCATTTGTTCAGTTTACTCAATGACTTTTTATGCAGTAAAAAGTTTGACAACAAAGCGATAAAAAAAGCAGTACATGAATGGTTCAAACAGCAAACTAAAGACTTCTATGCCGTAGGAATCAGAAAGCTGACAGAATGATAGAACGAGTGTCTAAATGTTGCTGGGGACTATGTTGAAAAGTAGTATAAAGTTTCATTGTCATTAAATAAATAATTTTTTTTAATAATATTTTAATATTACTAAAAATGTATTATTATAATTTAATTATATTAATAACATTTTTCAGTGCTATTTATGATATTTAAATTATTCTTTCATTTTATAACTAACATGTAGTTTCAATTATTATAATATTCAAAGGGGAAAAATTGTATAATTTTAGCATGTAAATTTTGTATCAAGGTAATAAAAATATTTTATATTTTTGTTTTTTTATTTTTCATTTTTTTTGGATTTGATATTTAAAAAAAACTATTTATTTACAAGTTACCTTTAAAAAAAAGAACTTCTTAAACGTGTTATCATAAAAAAAGTTCTTCTGTAAAATTGACAAAATGTGACCTAAACCACTTTTTGATGTGGACCCATCAGTTATAAAATGAACTACAAAAATAAAACGCTATAATTAAATTGAAAAGATACTGAACACTTTAGAAATAACCATAAAAATAAAATCCATGAAAAATAAAAAATGACTTAATGATTTAAATTATAATTATGGGTATATATAAAAAAAAGAAGAGAAAACACAAAAACAAAAACTGAATATTGCACTTATAAAATAAAATTTAATTTATTATGTTACAAATCCAAAAAATAAAATGAACACAAAATGACAAGCTATGTTTTTTCTCTTAAAGTTAAAAGAAAGAAATAACATTAAATGCATATAAATTGGAAATTTTAAAATTAAAAACGAATAAAATTTATGTTAATCAAGAAACTGTAACAGAAGGTGAATAAAAAATAATCAATAGTTTAATTCATAAACTAAAACTAAATTACCAGACACATTTACAATGCCAACTTAACTTTAACCAGTTTGACCCATTAAGACACTCAAGTAGTTCATTTTTAACTAAAAAGTGTTTTTAAAAACTTTTCTATGACTTCAGTCAAAATCAGGCAAAAATTAACAATAATCGATGATGAAATGAACCATATCCTCCACATTCCTACTATATAACAGAAATCATAGTTAATTCAAAAATGAAACTTTTTTATGAAGAGTAATATAAATATTTCTCTGACTGACCTACAGAATAAAACTGGAAAAATTACAAAGCTAAAAGATAAAAGCATTAGATTTAAACAAAAGACAGACAAACGACAAAATACAACGAAGAGGGTGTTTACGGATGAAGAAAAGAAAGCAAGATCTGAACGGATGAAGAAATACTGGGCAGCTCGAAAGAGTAAAATAACACGCTTTTCTCAGAAAAGATCCAACTAAAATTGACTTAAGTGGTCCCATGTTGGCCGTAAAAGCATAATAAATAATAAATAAATATAAATATTTAACAAACAAAAAATCCTCACACAGTACAAGGAAAACCTGAACCAACAGAGACTGATTAAATAATTAATCTTTGTATATAACTCAAAAACAACAAACATAAGCTATAGGTAAATAGATACTCAATATTATAAAATTACTGTAAACAAAATAATCAAGAAACACTTCTTCTTTCTTTACTGTTTAGCCTCCCCGGTAACTACTGTTTAGATAATTCTTCAGAGGATGAATGAGGATGTTATGTATGAGTGTAGTCTTGTACATTCTCAGTTCGACCATTCCTGAGATGTGTGGTTAATTGAAACCCAACCACCAAAGAACACCGGTATCCACGATCTAGTATTCAAACCCGTGTAAAAGTAACTGGCTTTACTAGGACTTGAACGCTGGAACTCTCGACTTCCAAATCAGCTGATTTGGGAAGACGCGTTGCGTTCACCACTAGACCAACCCGGTGGGTAATCAAGAAACACTACACAGACATTACTTACAAGGAATGACAGAAAACTGAATCATCTTAATTTATGTCCAATTATTTATCCCAAACGTACAAATAAAATTTAGTTACATTTAATATAGCTCTAACTGAATCCCAGTTCCAAATGAATGGATCTTTAACAGACAACACACCTGATTCCTTTATTGCTTCATCACACTCTTTTGTTAATAACTGTAATTAAAGAAAATAATAAAAATAAATATAAGTTTAAGTTGTAATGAAGTACAGACAAAGATGTCAACACTTTTTTTTTCATCAATCATTTAACTAAATGAATTAGCTGATATGATATATACTCATTTTATTAGCTGATATCCATATATCAGCTAATAAAACTCAACATAATTCAAATGTTCAAAATTCACCCACAAATGTTTCCGCTCCCTCGCCTGTCTTAAGGTTTGTTCTGTTTCATATAATCTTATCACAATTTATATTACATATTTTTTGTCAATCCAGTTAATTTTCAACACCTTGTAAAATCATATTTCTAAGAGCTCTTTTCTTTGTTTTTTTTTGTTTTTCCTATTGCTTGTGTTTTGCTCCATATAAGAGAGCTATCCAGAATGTAGCTTGTTTGTGAATGAGGGTAGCAGCATTTCGTGTTAGTCTGACTCATACACATGAAGGTCCGTTATGTGGAATTTGACACATCTTGTTGATATTTACAAGTGTTTAAAATAGATTGTTACAGAAAATTCCACCGGTAGTGAAGTGAGATCAGGTATTAGATTACTTTCATAAAAAAAAAATTACAAACTATATGATGCGTGTGGGAAAGAAATAATGAATTAACGTGCAATGAAGCGGTGATGTTACACCCGTGTGTGATTGTATTTAAAAATGGATGCTCAAATGTTCACGAAAAAATGATATGGCGGGCCTAGGATTCTGTCTGTTGAACTGGTAGCAGAGGTTGATGAAAAAAATTCATACTAATCAGTGCATTACCATTACAGAGCTTTCATTTCACTTTCCAACAATTTCATTTAGCCTTTTGCATTATGTTTCAGAACAATAGTCTTCTGGGACAGAAAAAAGGGTATTTTTATTACATTTATGAACCCTGATGCTACAATAAATGCAGGAGTATAATGTAACACCTGAAAAAAGCTATGAAGAGCAATCCAAAACAAGCGACAGGACATGTTGACATCCAGGTTTTATTCATCTACAACAATGCATGTCCACTGTACTCAAGAACTTTTGGGGCAGTTTGGATGAAAACATTTTTGATCATCCTGCATACAGCTTAGATCTGGCACCGTGTAATTACCATTTGTTTCCTTAAATGAAAAACTGGCTAAACTTTTTTGACTATGTACGAAAAAAATGTTTAACAATGTATTCCAAATTATATTTCCCACAACTGCTGTTTTTTTAATCCCAAAACATTCGTTTCTGGACATTCATCATAAAATTTAAAAAAATTTCTTTTGTAACATCTATATTTAAAAAGAACAATGTGAATTTCTAAAAATTCTGCTCCCTTATGCTAATCTGTTTTTAATCTCTATGTTACTTTGTTTTTCCTTTTTATTTTCTTTGTCTAGAAAGCAAAAATTTGAACATACAACAGAATGTACAAATTCGGTACGTTCTAGTATTTATTTATTAATAAATAAAATGAAGAAAATGATTAAAAAAACGAACCTGAGTTAATTTATTTTTATTTGATGACGATTTTCCTTTAGTTCTTGCAAGATCAAACCAATCTGGAGATTCTTTCCGATCAATACAAGTAATAATACAGAACAATTAGTTTAACTAGTCATGCATCAAAAATCTTAACTAGAATTTTATACAGAAGAATTGAGAGGAGAGTGGAAGAAGTGTTAGGAGAAGACAAATTTGGTTTCAGGAAAAGTATAGGGAAAAGGGAAGCAATTTTAGGCCTCAGATTAATAGTAGAAGGAAGATTAAAGAAAAACAAACCAACATACTTGGCGTTTATAGACCTAGAAAAGGCTTTCGATAACGTAGACTGGAATAAAATGTTCAGCATTTTAAAAAAATTAGGGTTCAAATATAGAGATAGAAGAACGATTGCTAACATTTACAGGAACAGTAATAATTGAAGAACATAAGAAAGAAGCCGTAATGAGAAAGGGAGTCCGACAAGGGTGTTCCCTGTCTCCGTTACTTTTTAATCTTTACATGGAACTAGCAGTTAATGATATTAAAGAACAATTTAGATTCGGAGTAACAGTACAAGGTGAAAAGATAAAAATGCTACGATTTGCTGGTGATATAGTAATTCTAGCCGAGAGTAAAAAGGATTTAGAAGAAACAATGAACGGCATAGATGAAGTCCTACGCAAGAACTATCGCGTGAAAATAAACAAGAACAAAACAAAAGTAATGAAATGTAGTAGAAATAACAAAGATGGACCGCTGAATGTGAAAATAGGAGGAGAAAAGATTATGGAGGTAGAAGAATTTTGTTATTTGGGAAGTAAAATTACTAAAGATGGACGAAGCAGGAGCGATATAAAATGCCGAATAGCACAAGCTAAACGAGCCTTCAGTAAGAAATATAATTTGTTTACATCAAAAATTAATTTAAATGTCAGGAAAAGATTTTTGAAAGTGTATGTTTGGAGTGTCGCTTTATATGGAAGTGAAACTTGGACGATCGGAGTATCTGAGAAGAAAAGATTAGAAGCTTTTGAAATGCGGTGCTATAGGAGAATGTTAAAAATCAGACGGGTGGATAAAGTGACAAATGAAGAGGTATTGCGGCAAATAGATGAAGAAAGAAGCATTTGGAAAAATATACTTAAAAGAAGAGACAGACTTATAGGCCACATACTAAGGCATCCTGGAATAGTCGCTTTAATATTGGAAGGACAGGTAGAAGGGAAAAATTGTGTAGGCAGGCCACGTTTGGAGTATGTAAAACAAATTGTTGGGCATGTAGGATGTAGAGGGTATACTGAAATGAAACGACTAGCACTAGATAGGGAATCTTGGAGAGCTGCATCAAACCAGTCAAATGACTGAAGACAAAAAAAAAAAAAAAAACAAGTAATAAGATGATCAAGAAATATAGAAGCAGGTGCTGGACGTTTACGTAGCAACCGATGAAGTTGAGACAATGCTGAAACAGCTGTTAGAGCATGTTGTTGAGCCCTACTGGAATACGGTGGATCAAAATTAACTGGATCTGGTTCATTAAGGATATCATATTCCAGAGGTGGATTTGGGGATAAAGGTAACAGTTCTGGAACATTGAATATTTGAGGTTCAGTATATGTATCAAATTCAGGGACATAAGGATTGTTATCAGTGCCATTTCCAACAGTCCCTTTGCTGTGTTTCTCAGCAATGTCTGATAAAGCATCTCTCACATCACGAAGAACACTTGCTGTTCTTGAAGTCCTTAAAATTAATAGAAAAAAGGTATCTTATGATTGATATAAAAATTCAGAACTTTAAAAAATGTCTGCATGTACAAAAACCTCATCATATTAAACTATTTAAATGTCGGTGACACTTTGAAATTGCTTTTAGAACTCTTTCTAGAGATACAGAACAATGATGTTCTGTAATGTTGTACCGAATAAGAATTAAAATTAAAAATTCCAAAAACAGTATATGTTAGTTATTAAATTTACCTGAAAGAAACTATGCTCTTAATTAATTATTTTTTGTTATTTTTTTATTTTTAAATTAAGCACTTTAATTGTGGTCCACTACAAAAATTTTTAAGTATAAAAATTATTTGTTTAAAAAAACTTAAGGAGATCCTTCATTTCTAAATTCATAAAAACTTTGGATTATATCAGTTATTATTATTTCCAGCACAACAAAACTGCTACTTTATTGGGAAGTCCACTTTTTGAAAGTTGATTTTTTTTTTTTTTTATTTCTTTTAAGATATTGTCTATTGAAATAAGCAGAATCCCAATCCAAAATTCTGTTTTCAAAGAACAGGAAAACATTTTGTAACTTTTTATAAAACATGAAAATGCTTTAAAACAAACTGAAGAAAAAAAAATTTGTACAGAATCTTATAAAACAAAGAAAAATATCAGTCAGACAAACATTACGATATTAATGGTCAAATTCAATTCTATAAGCAATTTTAAATAGCTAAAACATAAAAGAAAGCAAAGAGATTAAAATATTTATAAAATAGATAGCTGTACATTAAATTATGAGTAAGACAAAGAATAAAAGTTATGGAACGGTGCACTCTACTGTCGAATAACTAATAATAATAATAAGATTTAAAATTCCATTTTTCAAGTTTTTTTTTCTATAAAAGAAATTCATTTAAATAAATCTCAACTCACATTTTGTAATCCATTTGCAGATGGAGGTAAGATCGTTTCAGAGTCAGGACGATCAATATGACTACAATCACCAGAACTATCCGATACAGTTCTTGAACGACAACTCTGACTACTGACAGTACGTACTCTCTCAGTTCGGCAAACACTAGAAATACTTTCTTTTTTCTTTTGTCGATCATGTTGAATCGAATCTCTTTTAAAGCGTTGAAAATGTGATTCTGTATATTGTTTTTCAGTAGTCTGTATGTTTGGACGATTTATACAAGTCGCTGGACGGCCTCGTACTGCGTATGACAAAAGATTTGGAAGTGCAGGTGTTAAATGGCAACACTCTGGTGGAAGCAATAAGTGAATTAAATGCAACAATTCTCCTGTTAAAAAAAAAAAATACAAAAAATGATTGTAAACAGTTTTAACAAAAATAATTTTAATTAAGTGTTTACATTAAAAACAGGGAAAGAAATAAATTAATGACAGAGCGATGGCTTCTTGATCCAAAGGCAATTAATATTAGCAATCTAAAAAATTCACAGCTCCTCTTCGCTGATAGAAAAAGAACAAGATGGGTGTGGAGCTGACCATATCAAAATTCTCTATTTGAACTGCTCAAAAATCTTTAAACAAAGTTTATTCCAAAATGATGCCAAATTGAATTTTAAATTTAAAGTAAAAAGCACCATTCCTACCACCAAGCAAATCAGCATCAATAAATTCTATT
Source organism: Lycorma delicatula (assembly GCF_047948215.1). Classification (NCBI taxonomy): domain Eukaryota; kingdom Metazoa; phylum Arthropoda; class Insecta; order Hemiptera; family Fulgoridae; genus Lycorma; species Lycorma delicatula. The sequence goes on from NC_134458.1 coordinate 1,404,906, forward strand.
GTAGGCTGATCTCTTATCCTTGTCAGTATCTGAAAATTTGACTTCTTAAAGAGATTTAAACAAATTGATACCTGATTTGAGCCGACTGGATTACTCATGTAGGCATCAATTAAGCAGAGTTATTAAAACTGAACTTACAATTGAAATCGGTCATAACTTGCTTTATATAAAGCAACTAAATTAACAAAACAATAAAAAAATTGCAGTCTTGAAACAAGCAAAAATGTGCCAAAGAGAGTCGGTTTATATTAGCGGATGACTACTAACATTCTTTATTGACTATTTTTTAATCTACAACAATTTTAATCTATATGAAACAAGCAGATTTGGCAATGCTTCGCTATTGCTAGATCTGAGTGTATACATAGATTAAATGAACACAATTGAAAGTTTGATAAAACATTAAACAACTGAACATTACAGAACTTAATCCCTTTATCCCTAATAACCTTTCACTTTATCCCTTTTTCCCTGTTTCTCTTGTTCCCTATTTCCCTTTCTCCTTTTTTGAGGAGAAAGGGAATTTATTTTATTTTCTTATTTTCTCTTTATCCATTTTTCCTGCACATAAATCAGTCCAGTAGTTTTTAGTCTATAGTAGACATACATATGAACACTGCCTTTTATATATATAGAAAAAGAAAGTCTGTCTGTGTATTTGTTTTGTGAATATCTCTACACCGGCACCACGTAGCGGGTATAGTTTTTGCAAAAATTTTTCTTTTCATGTAATACATATTCTGAATATGATCCAAATCAGCCCATAAATACAATTTTTCTAAATATCTCAACCCCAGTGCCACCAAATTAATTCAGAAACCTTCAAAAGTGTGCACACAACTCATCAAAGTTTCATCACAATTGGATGAATGGTATATGAACACATATGGGACAAACAAACAAACAAACATTTATTTTTATTTGTGTGTGTGTGTATATATATATATATACACACACACACACACACACACACACACACACACACACACACACACATGAAAGATATAAAGAAGGATCTATGCAAACTGAATATCAATATAAATTGGTAAACCATTCATAACTGTTTAAAATCTGAAAATAAAGTTTCTTATCAATATTCCTAAAATTTATTAATGACTGTTTAACATTCAAAATGCCAATTTAGTTTTAGATTTTAAATAGTTTTTGTAAACAGTTATTAAAAAATTTTTCCAATTTAAAATCATGTACTACTTTACAATCAATCACCTTCACATTGTGATTTTTTGAACATAATATTTATTATTTTATCAATTAATAAAAAAAGTAAAAATTTTACAATATTTTTAATGAAAAAAGTAAATAAATTACCTAATAAAATGGTAGCTCTGACAGATAAAAATGTGTCATCAGATACAATCACTTCTACAATTGCATCTAATAAACCAGCTTCCAAAAAACAGTATAATAATAATGACAAATGAACTTCCACAAGATTAACTCTGAAAGAAAAAAAAAATGAAATTTTGGATATTAAAGAATTATACAATCTAATCTTTCATGGAACCTACTAAAAATAATTTACAATAGTATATTGTAAAAATAATACTGTCCCAAAGAAACAAAACTACAAGATCAGCCAATTTCCTTTATCTTTCTTTTTCAACATTAAATGGGAATCAATAAAATAGAGAAACTGACTCACTTAATTTGTTCCTAGTTAATAATGCATATTTTCCATTTTGTTTTCAATAAGATGAATAATAATTTTGTTATAATTAAGAAATTGTCCCACACGCTCTTTCTTCTTTTTTGTTTTTAACCACGCAGAGATCTCTACCGCTTCAAAATTTAAACTATGATTTCAGGAACACTTATAAGCAATACATACAATAAACAAACATTTAGAAAAAGGAAGTTTAGAGAACTATATTTGAGTGTTATTTACACTTCATAAGGCAGAAATGGCATCAATTTTTAATGAAAATATGAACATTCAAGCACAAGAAAAAGTAATTAATTATCAATTAAATGAAGAAACTTCACATGTTCTAAAAAAGAAAGAAAAATATTTTACTATAAAAAAATATGCTATCTGGAATTGGCGCTAAAAGTATCATATAAACGTAATTTTTTTCAGCCACTGAGGCTGCAGTAGAAAGAATAAAAAATTCGTACATTAAACATAAAAAGAGAAGATATCTTTATTTTATATGTAGGTATACCTTGCAGTGCATCAATATTCTCAAAAAATTAAGCTCATATTTGAACAAAATCAAAATGTTGATGAGATTAACAGAGTGCAGAAATTTTATTATGATCATAATAATAAGCTCTTCATGATTTACTGAATAAACAATAATGAATAAATATATAAAAGGAGAAAAGTACATAAAAGTAAAAACTAAACCATCTAATAAAACTTTTACCTCGATTTAGATATATGAGGTAGAACAGCTCTTTACCCTCTGCAGCAACAAATCCATCAGATAACCTAAATGATTCCTGATATTTAGAAGGATCAACTGCATCTAATGCTACACTAATTTCATCACTCCATTCTGGTTGAGCCAAACATAATAAATCATGCAATAAATCCAACACGGCTTTCTGAAATAATACAAAAATATAATAAATATCAGCAATGTTATATAATTTAACTAACAAGAATATAAAATAATAAATTACAAATAAATCTTAGCTAATATAATTGTGGTAGAGGTTCAATTGTTTATAACTGTCAAATGTACAAGTGTCTGTTGTCATTTCATATTATAATTAATTTATGAATCTTATTTCTGTTACATTAGTACTGCAGTTCAAAGAACTAGGAACATGTTGCAGTAAATTACTAGTCTGTTAACCTAGATACCAATTTATAACTGCCATGCATTTCGTTTGTTCTTGGTCATAAGAAATGATGTCAGTAAAAATGATATGACCACAAGTTAAATTTGTCAAATTCTTTCATAGTAGATTGTAACAGATATTTGTGAGAAGTATGTCTAGATATGGCGGGGTGTGAAGGGAAATGAAACTTACAGAGTCCTAGGACAATGACATTGAAGAAACCAATTGTGTTCATGGCCAATGGGTGATCCCTAACAAGAGGTTTTTGGAAGTGCATGTTACAAAACAGACAAGAGTTTCCAATACAATGCAATGAATTATTAAGTCAATCATTACCTTAATCATTTTGACTGCAATGATAAAAAATGTCATGGGATGACAATATATTGTAATTCATGTCATGTTTATAACACAAATAAAATTAAATCTATGGTATCCAACCATTTCAATTACAATTTTATAGATACTCAAACATGCACTCTCGTACAAATGAAAAATTATGAAGTGCTAATGGCTACCCCTGTTTTCACATGAATTACTTGGCATGCAGCTTGAGCCCTTTAATGTTCATATGTTTGGTCTTGGCAGCTCTGGATATTTGAAGTTCAACCTGTGGGTTATTATGTGTGTGTAGCTTATACATTTTTCTATAAAAAAATTCATCAAAATCGGTGCAGTAGTACTTGCTCAAAGAAGAAATTTACTCATTTCACAAACTGATAGATTTGTTCAAAATTGCATAATTCTTTATTTTTTTAAAGATTAATGTAAATCAGTTTTTTTTAGTCTATATGTTTCTCAAAAAAAAAAAATAAATAAAAAAAAATTCAAATCAGTGAAAGTTTTTGCATGATTGGGAAAAAACTTTAGATTTATACATAAGTATGATGAGAAATTTCATAATAAAACATATTACAGCATAGCAGTGTTATAATGTAACGTGTACTATTTTATTATACACAAACTGCATTTATTATACCCAACCTGGTCTACCTCTACCAGTTCTTATCTAACATAAAAAGAAATCTATATTAAACATTCTAAAAAATGTTTCTTATTTGAAACATATTTCATCTGCTTTAATTCTTCTTTGACATATTTTATCAGAAAGTTATCAATAAGGATTAATTTTTTTCACTTACTGCTTTGTTTTTTCCTTACATTTAGTACTTTCACAGAGATCCACAATTCATCAGAAAATTTTGTGGAGATTATATTACACCCCAACCCCATAGGGAAAGACCTTGTGACGTTACCGGTTGCCACACATCCCCCCTTCCAAGGGGCCAGATTATATTACACTGTTAAAATATGAAAAATAATAATATGTATCATCTATATGTATCATGTATAATATATATCATCTTGGTTAATGATATGAAACGAAACCATATCTATTAATTCAAATAATAAGAAACAGCAAAAAAAACTAATGATCAAGTAAAATTTAACATTACAAACAATACATTTAATTTAAATAATCCAAATTTTGAATTAAAAATATGTAATCCAATTACAATATGAAAAACAAGAGTTCCACTATCTGCAACAGATCAGATCATAGCAGTAGCAGAATAGTTAATTTTATATCAGATACCAAGACAGTAAACATAAAGAAAGTTTTTTTTATTCTAAACTCTACATAACGAACAGACAGTAAATGTTTAAAGAAATAATCATGGGATAAAACAACATGCAACAAGATAAAGTGAAAAACCTTCCTGTAAAAAATTTAAGCACATTTAAATATTAACTGCAGCCAGCAGCAGGATCAATTTACAAAGCAAGGTTAACATCTCTTAGAGCAACAGTTCAGTTAAATAACTTAACTCATTAACTTATAAAATATTAAAGAATAACTTACCCTAATTTCACGTTGATTTAAATAAAGAGTATTAACTATTGATCTTAAACCATCTTTCTCAGGATGACAAAAATTTAGAACACCAGGCCAAGATCGTAACAACGAAACAAGTACAAAATGCGTCCACTGCAGCTGTGTTTCAGTCGAGAAGTTAGTTTCACTAAAATAATAAAATTATAATAGGAAATAAATGTATAAAAATATTTTTTATTTTGTATATACAAAAAAAATTACACCGTTATCATCATAATTGAGGCAGAGGGATCTGGAAACCTCATTACTATTTATCTTTAACACTGTAGTCTGCCAGCTGAGTGACTCTTAGGATAAGAGATTTTCTCTTACTAAGTGACAATGGCATGTGAAGGCAGATGGAGTTGGGGCACTGTATTATCCTTCGAATGAGAAAGAACTCTTAAAGGCAAACTACATTAAGGACAAAGATGGATATCCTTAAGAAATAACATGGCAGTCCAAAACTATGATAGACAATGACAAATAACAGTTATGCACATGAAAAATATCAAAATAATTATACTTATTTGCTTATAAATGCAATTTCATAAAATTACGAGGTCTGTTCAGAAAGTAGCCAAACTTTATTTTTTTAATCTTTTTTATTAATTTTACACATTACTACCGGTCCTTGTCCCATTTTAAGTATTCCCCTCCCTTACTCACAACTTTTCCCAGTGGTGTTTCCACTGGTGAAGCAGTTCAGGATAGCTTCATTTGAAATGGCCTTTAAGGTCAGCGATGAATTTGCTTTAATGTCATAAACAGTCTCAAAATGGCGTCCTTTAATCACTGATTTTAATTTCAAAAATAAGAAAAAATCACAAGGAGCTAGGTTTGGCGAGTAGGAAGGCTGAGGAAGGACAGTCATTTAAATTTTGGTACAAAATTGACTAATTGACAGAGCTAAGTGTGTAGGAACATCGTTGTGGTGAAGGAACCATGAGTTGCCTTGCCATAATTCTGGTCTCCTTTTGTGGATTTTTACACATAACCATTGTAAAATGCTTTGACAGTACACACAGTTCACTATTTCACCTTGAGGCAAAAATTCAAAATGCACAATTCCATTAAAATCAAAAAATAAACAGAGAGCATCACTTTGACATTGGATTGAGACTTACATGCTTTCTTGGGGCATGGAGATCCTTTACCAATCTATTGTGATGATCAAACATTTTTCTTGATGTCATAGCCATATCCTAAACCCAGCTTTCATCTACCGTTATGATCCTTTGTGTAAATGTTTCACCATTAGTGGCTTGTTCAAGAAGTTGCCAATAAACGTCTACTCGATGTTCTTTCAGCTGTTCGGTCATCAAACGAGGAACAAACTTTGCTGGAACTCGATGCATGTTCAATTTTTCAGTCAAAATGTCATGTCATGATCTAATTGAGATGTTAACCTCTTCCGCAAATTCTCTGACAGTGAATCAGCGATTTGCATACACCAGATCGTTGATTTTCTGAACATGGGTGTCATCAGTTGAAGTCGAAGGCCTTCCTGGTAGATGGCCATCTTCAATTGACTGACTACTACTTTTAAATCATGAAAACTATTTGTAACATTGCATACAACCTACAGCATCATTTTCATAAACTTGTTTCTGTGAAAATCTTCTCCAGTTTCACGAAAAATTTTACATTATACTGTTGCCCCTGAAAATCATTACAAAAATTGTTACCAACACTTAAACACATTGCACTCGAATAACAACAACACGAAAACTAAATGAGATATCAACAATCCAAGAATATGTGATTACAGAGAAGGTTTTGCAGAACACAATGCTGCCAACCGCACATCAATAAATACCTCCATTGACATGTAATTAAAAATGTTCGGTTATTTTCTGAACTGTAATGTCTGTCAGCAGTGATTGCTTTTAATTATTTTTATTTTAATCACAACTGTCTGGTATAATTGGACAGAAAACATCACATCTGCTGATTCCTTTCACTACACTTGAAGTAAATTCAGATGATAAAATTATTTTTTTGTAATATTAAAAATAAGTAATATTTTATTCACCGATGACAACAGGAATGGGAAGAATGCTACTCTAGAATTTGCCTGGATGGATCAAAGGAAACACCATTGTAATATCTTGATAAAAACAAGTTACAAATTACAAAATTAATTTTTTAAAATACTAAGAAATTGTAGTAAAAAAATATGTAAATAAAATAAACAAATAAAATCATTATAAAAAAATACCAATTTTTAAGACAGTAAAAATTGTCTGAACGTGTATTTTATACATATTAAACGATAACACAGACTTCAGTCTAGAAAAAAAAATTGTATTAATTAGAAACTCATCCTAAAATTGGTGGTTCTGTAAGTTAAAATCAAGTTTTTTAACTTTTACAATGATTCATATATTTAAAAAAAAAACAATGGAAGCATAATAAACCCTTTTTAAACCCAAAGTATCTAACTGGGCACAAGTAGATATTATTATAACTTTTTTCTTTATCTTATAAATCATTTAAAGTACTCATTACATCACTGAAAGTTTTAAAAGAGATATTATATTTCCCATAATATACATAGGTATAAAGGTAAAATAAATATTTAATAATAGTAAGTTTAACTCATTATTAAAATAATTTTAAGAAAAAGAATATAGTTTAATTTTATTGCGCAGAAAATCAAATTATGTTTGTTGGAGATGAGAAAAAATTTGATTATCCTAAAAGAATTAATCAACTAACAAGTTATCCAGAAATTACATATTATGAGCAGCAGAAATTTTATTACATAGAAAATAAATTACATCGATCAATTCATATGACATTCCACAGGTCACTGGACATCTAGTGCAGATTTACTGATTCTGGAAGCCAAGTCTTGTTCTGAAAATTTAATTTACTTACAGCTTATTCACGGCCACCATGTTACAATCTGCTGTTAATTTAAATCATCTGATATCAAAAACAAAATAGTGGCTGGAGACATATTACAGACAATATTTTAATAAGCTAAATTAAATCCAATTAATTAAAAAAATTTAAATTCATGTAAGTCTCATCTTGAGTAAGTCTCACTATTTATTTATTTTCCTACTTTCTAAACTATTACTGTTATAAAGTATAATTTTACTTCATTAAGTACAAGAATAATTTAAATATACTTAAATTATATTTAAATATATTATATTTATATATATTTAAATAATTTAAATATATAAACTATAAGTTTTTGAATTATAATAATCAACACAGATGCCCTGGAAACATTTTTTTTTAAAAATAAGAACTCCTTTCATGCAACCTCTTAAATAAAAATAAGTAACTTAACAATAAAAATAACTCTCCATTAAATTCTTGACTGATATATAGCAAATAAAAAGTCTTCTAAGGTTATACTGGTTGTTTTTAAATTGATAAAAAAGATAATACATTTACCTTTTTATTCTACTAACAAAAGTTAAATGGAAAATAAACTGAAGTAGGGATATAATCAATTACTTATATAACAACCTATGTAATTATAATATCAACAACTACAATTAAATAAATTAAAAAATAATAAACTGAAAGAGTGAAAAAATATACAGAAATTATTTTATACACTAATAATATGATTGAAAACATAACTAAAACTTACAATAAAGAAACATTTAAAACAATATGCCAACCTAATAATTAAATAATAAAATATTCAAAAAAACAAAAATAATAATAAAAAAATAAACAATTTTTGTGGAATTTATAAAATTAAATGTAATTATAGTGATAGTATTTATGTAGGAAAAACAAATAGATCCTTTAAAACTAGATTTCTTGAACATTATAGAAAACAGCTATTGCATGTCATCTATGGATTCATGTGATGTAAATAAATAAAAATCAAAAGCATTTTTAGAGAGTTTTTAAACTCACCTAGGTCTTCCAAGTGTATGTGGATCAGTATATGGTGAAGCTAAGCAATCAAAACTTATCATTGCTTTTATTCTTGTTTCTGGCTTATTAACTAGATATAGCAAAGCTCCAATTACAGTTTCACCGATGCGAGATGATGCTCCGACATTACAATGCTCTAGTCAATGCCTTTACACCACCGCTACTAATAAAAACTTCAGGATTCAATACACCTATAAAAAACACAAAATGGAAAACCTATAAACAAAAGATGGCTTAACAATCTTTTTTCAACGGGTGATCAACTCTGCAGTATTAAATAGTGAAGTAAATACTTATCATAAAAGTTTGAAATTATTGTACAAAACTGCTTATAACCTAATTTTAGTAATAAATCACACAGGACAAGTAAAATAATGAAAATATCAAAATTAGGCTGATATAAAGGTAGAGAGAACTTACTTGGATTAATGTACTGATAGAGCTAGAAATTAAAAAAAGCATCTTTATAACACCGTAGGAGAATTATTTTATGGTATGAAATGTATAAAACAAAGGAAAAATGTAACTTTGCAATATAGTTACTGGATAATAATCTTAAAAATTAGATGACTGATAAATCTAAAAGATATTTTAAAATGAATTAGACAAGAAACAGAAATTTATGAAAGAACTTATAAAAAATAGACGTGGTTGCAGGATAATGTAGCATTACATTCTTGGCGAGTTAATATTTTATTTGTACCAACAGATTCAATGGTTAAAAACTGCAAACTGAACAAAAAATACAATATTTATAAAACAGATAACTGAGGATATAGAGAAGATACCAAATATTTTTAGATCAACCCTTTTAGTAACAAGATCTTAAAGTACATACATATCGCTGTCACATTTAAATCAAAAAGTAAGCTTCCAAAGAAAAATGGAAAATATGAAATGACAGCTCTACTTAAAATACATCTCCAGATGGTAAAAAAAAAATCTATTCCAGCAGTATAAGGAAAGAATCCCTTTTTGAAATTTCAGGAATAATTTTCAACTGTTATTTTTCATTAAATGCATCCTAAGCAGGTAAATTATAAAACCACTTTGTAAAAAAGTGGGTGAAACATCTTGTACCCCATTCAAAATGAAAAAGAAAACATCCAAGTAAAGTTGTTTCTAATATTACTTTTTAACTGGTGAAATTTTTTATTAAATGCAACTTCAGTATCTAAATTTAAAACAAAAATCACCATCACCAGGACGGTGGGTTTAATTTTTTAATCAATACCTTATTTTTAAGTACATTATTAGTAAGTAAGTAGTAAAAGCATATTTTTCATTAAAAATGAGCTGTTCACTGATAAATAATTCAAGTGAAAATATAACAGACAAGTAGTAATTCAATTATGCAAATTGCTAAGTTTGGTAAAAATTAGTTTATTTTCTTAAAAGAGATTCTGCTATTCATTGCAGTCTCATATGAACTGAAAAACAGATGCAAATTAAAATAATGATGATAATTTTTCTTCAATTTGTATAAAATGTAAAGAAAATATGAAATTAAAAAAGCACTGTAACTTTAATTTCATACAATAAAGAGAGCATATATGGACGAAATGATTCCGGAACCGATTTAAACTTTCTCCATACTTAAAATCTCAATTAAAAAAATCGGTTTGCGCCTCCACGTTGGTTCGTCTGGATAACCAGTTAGAAACATGGAGATTTCTACTGGTGAACTAAATCTGAATCACCTCTCTGGATCACATCCAGAGTTGTAACTCGGGAATTTATTCCCACCCAAGGCTGACTTGTCTTTGAAAGTCAAATATGGAAGGTCTTTTAAGAAAAAATCCACCGTCTGGTAAATACCAGAGAAGGCTGCACTCGGATCCGGTGGGCAGCTGCTTAAAAGATAACAATGAATCGGAGCGTTTGGAAATACCCAAAAACAACACAACTTCAAAATTGAGGATAAGACACAAGCAAATAAACTACATTGCCACTCACAACATTAATTCTCTAACTCAACCCGGCAAACTAAAAACTCTAACAGACATAATGGACAAACAAAATATCCTAATCGCAGGACTTCAAGAAATGAGAAACACCGATCGAGAGCCGTTTGAATCTCACGGTTACAGAATTTACAAAGGAATCCCTGGGAAACGTGTGATGAAGAATTGCCCACAGTTCGGAACAGGATTTGCAATCAATCTTAAAATAATTGACTCTGTCGTAGAATTTAAGTCTTACTCCCCCAGGATTTCAACCTTAACCCTAAAATCAGCCGATAAATTCTACACCATAATAAATGTCCATGCTCCCACCAATGACAAAAACAATTTTAAAAAAGATAGAGAAGAGATGGACAAATTCTGGGAACTTCTTGACCAAACTGCAAACAACATAAATAAGACCCACACGAAGATTTTAATAGGGGACTTTAATGCCCAACTTGGTAAAGAACGAAGATATCGTGATATTATCGGAAAATGGCCTGCCCAAAAGAAAACTAACAAGAACGGCCAAAGACTTGTAGAATTTTGCAGAAACCATAATATGATCTCAAAATCCACCTATTTTATGAGAAAACCAAACAAATTGAAGACTTGGAAACACCCAGATTGGAAAAAAGGAGAATAGCAACTGGATCATGTTTGCATGGACCGGAATTATCACAAGGAGATTTATAATGTAAAAGTCTTGAGAGGAACAGATACTGGATCGGACCATTGCTTAATTAAAGTTAAAATAAAATTCACCCCGCATAAAAAGAAAAAATCCCAACCTAAAAATAAAAGAGCTTATGATCCACATAAATTAATAAACAATGCCATCTTTGAAGAAACAACAAAAAAAATCAAATTAACTAATAATTTAAAATAACTGACATCCCAACTGAAAGAAATAGCCCCTATAAACCCAAGAAAAAAACACCAATGGTGGAATGAAGAATGTGACAAAGCAGTCAAAGACCGACACCGGGCTTGGATCAACCACCAAACCCAGAAAACTGAAGAAAGCCCAAAAAAAACTTGATTCAGCAAATAGAAGAAAGTTCCAAGAAAACTAATTTCCGAGACTATTATAAAATTTTTGGTTAGGCTCTTCAAAGATATGAACCACCCACCCTTATGCTGAGAGGAAAAAAAGGAAATATGGCCCACACCAATAAAGAAAATGCTGAAATTTTGGCAGAAACCTTCAATAGACTCCTCAACTGTGACGACCCCCCAGAGCTTTTTGAGATTGACACTGAAACTCCAGTTAAAACTTCACCAGTAAATATCAACCCGCCAACAATTCAAGAAGTTCTCGCAGCCTTAAATGAAATAAAAAACTACAAAGCAAGCGGAGAAGACCAGCTTTTCGCAGAACTCTGGAAACACTCATCAGTTTATTCAGTCAAAACTTCCCTACATCTATGCCTCGTGAAAATATGGAACGAAGAAAAACTTCCAGAACACTGGACCCCAGCCCTCATCCATCCATTACATAAAAAAGGGGATAAAACTAATCCGGAAAACTACAGAGGCATATCTCTCCTGGATTGCACATACAAAATCCTGTCGAGAATCATATACAACCGATGCAAAGACCAACTTGAACTAGAACTTGGGGAATACCAAGGGGGATTTAGGCCATGGAGAGGTTGCCCGGAGCAAATAATATCCCTAAAACTTATGATGGACTTATATAAAAGACGGAAAAAACAACTAATAATCACCTTCGTCGACTTTAAAAGGGCCTATGATTGTATACACCGACCTCCATGCTGAATATTCTGAGAAACCTGGGCCTTCACCCTAAACTCGTAAACATGATATAATTAACTTTAACCAATACCCAGTCCAGAGTGAAATTCAGAGGCGAACTCTCTCAACCCTTCTACATAAAAACTGGATTGAGGCAAGGAGACGGCCTCTCACCACTCCTTTTTAACTGCGCCCTCGAATTTGTCATGAGAAAATGGTATGAAATAAATCCCAAAAATATAAAAACGGGTACTAAGAAAAACTCCATCGCACTAAATCGCCTAGGATTTGCAGATGACCTCGCTCTTTTAGCAAATAATATTCAAGAAGCCAAAACACAAATCATGAGCCTTCAAAACCTAGCACAAAAGATAGGGCTTCATATCTCTTTCGAAAAAACTGAACTGATGGCCATAGATCCTCTGGTAATAGAGCACATTACGGTAAACAATCAGAAAATTAAAATAGTAAAACAATTTAAATATCTAGGGGAAATAATAACTTATAATTTAAATGAAAAAGTGACATGGGAAAACAGGATAAATAAAATGATTAAATCCCAAAAATTAACTCGGTCAACATATAACAAAAAATGCCTTTCTGCTAAAACAAAACTTAAACATTATAAAACTGTAGTACAGCCAGAAGTCACAAACGGAAGCGAGACCCTTTTCAAAATCACTCAGAAAAACCGAATCGAAAAAATTCTGAAAATAGAGAAGAGAATTGTCAGAACGTGTATCAATAAAAAACACCAAAAAGAAGCCCGATGGTGGATTGTGCCAAATGAGGTGGTGTATCGAGAAATAGAGCCTGTTACTGATACTATGCGGAAAAAAAGAATCTCTTTCTTCGGTCATCTCATAAGGACGCCGCAAACAAGACTGTCAAGAAATATCATTGAAAAGCTCTGGTTCCAATAGCTAGAAGTAGGATGGATCAAAGAAATTAGAGAAGATATGAAAGAATTGGGAATTTCCCTGACCGACCTACAGAATAAAACTGGAAAAATTACAAAGCTAAAAGATAAAAGCATTAGATTTAAACAAAAGACAGACAAACGACAAAATACAACGAAGAGGGTGTTTACGGATGAAGAAAAGAAAGCAAGATCTGAACAGATGAAGAAATACTGGACAGCTCGAAAGAGTAAAATAACACGCTTTTCTCAGAAAAGATCCAACTAAAATTGACTTAAGTGGTCCCATGTTGGCCGTAAAAGCATAATAATAATAATAATAATATATATATATAATTTTTTCCTCAATAAAAATTTATTTTTTTGTTACATCAAAAAGTTTTATTAATATCAAATAATAATTTTTTTTTTAATTTAAAAAATTATGATGATGAAAAAATGACCAGGTCTGTTTAGTAATAAATAAATCTATTTAGACATATATAACATGTCTACTTATGTAGCATAATAAATTTTACCTCTATTATATATAAAAATTATACACTTCTTAAAGTTTTAATTAGTCTTATTAAAGAAACTTCATATTTTCTAATTCTCATGTGTAATTTTTAAATAAATATAGTTAAATGCAAATAGTAGTTTATGACATTGGTATGTGCTGAAAGTACACTGCAGAATGCAACAGTTTAAAGGGTTACACCACTTTGTATATGATTATAGCGAGCTGAATTCTTATTAATACGAACTGTCCTCCAAATCAGATAATTAATATATTATGTTGAAAGGTTAAAAACATCCATAAATATAAAATTTGATTAGAAATTAATTAGGGACTTAAAGGCAATAATGAGTAAATTACTTTATATTTACTGTACAACCATGTTACAAAGTTGTTATTGTCTCCCATTAGGCAGTTTATTTAGAAACATTGCTGCCAAGTCAATATGCAGACACTCACTGTCAAAATATAAGAAAACCATACTAAATAACAATATAGGATGATTTTGAGCATAATTCCAGATGAGTCTACTTGTATACAACTCTACCACATAAAGCTTTATCTTAAACTTTTTAAGATACATATACTCCTAAGCTGGAATATCAAGAGCTACAAAAAGAGACTGCAGATTTGTCACTTAAGACTGTAATACCCCTCCAACTATAGTACATATGCAACCTTACAATACAACATCTCATAACAAACATTTGGTGAGAGGTCAAACCTAACAAACATCAGTTGGTGCACTCTCAGTTAATGACGATAAAGAAGTGCACCTTCATTTCTGCATCAAGTATTGAATAATTTAACAGTTTTATAGAATTTCTTGTCTTTAGTGATGATGCAACTTTTCAAATATAAAGAATTATGAATCGCCAAAAAAACATGAATCTGGAACCAGAAATTCCCACAGTTATTGAACATCTGCAAGAATCCCTAAAGGTGAACATGTTTTGTACTATTCAACGTACACAGCATTTAGTTTTCTTAGTAAAGTCAACAGGAATACTTAGACAGATTGAACAGCCTGTTGCTACAACTTTATGAAGATGAATCACCCACAGATGATGACTGGTAGAATCATATCTACCATTATGATGACTGTCTTTCCAGTTACTACAAGATGTGAAGATACTTTAGTGAAAACTTGCCAAAATGTTAGGATAGGGTTCGAAAATTGCAATGATGAGGTATTAATACAGTAGCAACAATGATTTCCAAATTTTATCAGTGTAGATTTATAAAGTATATTGTTTCCTTACTACCATTCCCCTGCTGATCTTGTGGAATTTTTAATCCACTGCTGCTGTAACAGTGATCAACTGGATGATGTCTCACATGTATACGAGACATATCATCAACAGTATCACCTACATATCCATTTGCAACTGTAAAGAATACACTGAGCAAATGAAAGAATTGTAAATAAATTTAGGGAGTTTATCTTCATTTTATTGCAACAAAATTTGGAATCTTTTATTTTGAGAGGGAATAACTGAACAGGTTAATGTTGCCCAAATAAGAAGAGCAGGAAAATGCCTTACTGCATTCAAGTATATATCAAATTATACAACTGCAAAGAGAAATACATGCAGAAAATCTTTTTTCATGTGGTGACAATAAACAGAAACAAAAAGTTGCTAAAAATGGACTCTAGAGATTATAAAAATAATATTAATCAGTAACAGTAAAACTATTGTGAAATAGAATAAAAAAATTAAAATAAGTAGTAGGTACCCATACATATACAAGCAAATACTTATACAGTGAGTAAATAATAATAATAATCTCTCTCTCTCTCTCTCTCTCTATATATATATATCTCTCTCTCTATATATATATATATATATATAGAGAGAGAGAGAGAGAGAGAGAGAGAGAGAGAGGTAAAACTGCTGAACATATATATTTTTTTTTATCATACCTCACTAACAAACATGGATACTGTAATTTTATACAAGAAGCAAAATCCTGTTTAGTTTGCATAAGAAATTTAACGACTCGAAGTGCAGCTGCTCGAACAAGACTAGATTCATGTACCATAGCAGGTCGTAAGCTGAAAGCAAAAAAGAAAAAAATGAACAGAATGAAAAATAAATATTTAAAATGAAAAAGAATTTTTTCAAATGGGCATTCCACCTGGTTAAGAAAAATAAATGTTTTAACACTCACAATATAAAATTTTTATAAGACTTGTTATGTTTTATCCTTTCATTTAGATATATAACAAAATTAGATATGTACCTAACTTTTTCTACTCAATTCATTTGTGCTTTAGTTTATAGCTATTTAAAGTTTAGTTAAAAATAATATTTTTTGTTTTTCAAGACCACCAAAACAATTTTTGCTTTCCTTATCAAAAATTATTTCTCATCTTATTAAATCACTCCAAATAAATCTTTTTTTAAATTAACCATTAAAAAATAAACATTTCAGAAAAACTTACCTAACACTCAAAGCATTATTAAAGTGTATAAGAAGTTTGTTTTAATATTGGAATTTTTGTAGGCAACGGAAAAGAGTTATCAAATACAATTTTGCCACATGATCCTTAATTATATTCACCACAACTAACAATAATTCATGGCTTTTTCCTTCCCAGAAAAATATTACTTTTATTCAGAATTCTTGGGAAAAAATTTTTCAGAGAGTTATACAAACTTACCGCCCGGAAACAAGTGTACATAAAACATACATTTGGAACTGAACATTAATTAGTGAATATTGTTGCTTTTCAAGTACTCCCACTGTGAATTTAAATCCAGGTTTGAATTCACATTTCTGAAAACAAGTTTGAAACCCTTTTTTCAAAATACTCTTGAGTTTGTATATCACATTATGCTGGATTCCAATAATGTTAAAACATATTCCTTCTCTTAATGCATCTTTAAATTTGGGAAGAGCCAGAGATCATATGAATAGTAATAATATTAGGGTAATTACCTATTTAACAAACAGCAGAAAATATCTCTTTGGCAACCTTTAATGGCATTCTTACTTTTGTTAAACTATAACACAAAAACAACAAAATCTCACATACCACAATAATATATCTTCAGTTGGAAATCCAAAATCTTTATCACCATCTTCATCAGTTATAATTTTAACAAATCCATTTAAATAACTAATTTGATGACTTTCTGAAACACCATGTTTTTTTGATACACTGATCAATATCTCCTTTACATTTTCAGCAACTCCTAGAGAACAAATAGAATTGATATTTATAAAACAAAATTATTTATACAATATTAGGGAATTGTACAATATTAGGGAATTGCGAAGTGAGTAAAACATTTTTATTTTACCAAAGTATTAATTTGTACACAGTTTGTTGTTTATGAATATATTCCTGATGACACACAAACTTATTCATAATACCTAACCTGTTATACCTACCTTGTCATGAGACCTACCAACCATATCACCCAAAGATCAAGCAGAACTTAACATTTTAAGATTCATATTAATGGATGCACAACCCGATCACTGACTTACTCCTTTGGTAAATAAATAGAAATAAAAACAAAGAAATGAAATGAAATATATGTTACACTAAAATATAAGAGAAAAATACACTTAAAAATATAAGTACACAATTCTTGAAAGCTTGGTACCTAGCCTTGTAAAAAGTGGAGAGAGAATATGGATCAAGAGGAATGAAAAAAAACCATGAAGGTTTTGAAATTTGGTTATAATACGAAAAGGAGAAAACAAAATGAAATTATAGAATAAGAAATGAGAGAAGCATTAAGGAGAAGGGGGAGGTATCTGTTGAAAGATATTAAAAAAGTAAAATGTTATTTTCAATCATATGTTGTAGAGGCACCTTTCAGAGAAGAATTGTAAAAGGGAAAAGAGAATGAAAAAGGACTAATACCAGGGTCATTTGGAGAGTTCTCAGCTTGACAAAGAGATGATGCAATTATGACCAAATCACTATGTTTTTATCAAGTATGATCCTTTAGATGGTGGGCTGCAATGTTTCAGCAGATGCATACGTTTCATCTTTGTAGTGAATAAGCAATGCAAATAAGTTCTGACATTTACTAAAAAATGGATAAAATTGATGATCGAGTTGCTATAAAGAACTTTTATAAAAGATTTAATCCCAACAGACATATAAAAAAAGTTCATTTTTACAAGATTCTTCCCCTTTGTTTTCGTTGGTAAAAAAAGCAAGCTTCTGAATTTTAATGTGGTCCGTACATCTGTCCAAGATGATGAATGATCAGTGCAACCAAAAACAGTTACCAACAAAATGCCTCAAGAAATCACAACACCATATTAAATGACTGAAAGTATACAAGCTGGATGACATTACAAATATCTAAATAGACTGTGTCTATTTATATTTTATTAAATATTTTGGATGTGAAAAAGCTTTTTACTCTATGGAAAAGTTATTTTACGTCAAATTTATTAACAGTTGACCAAAAAAGCAATTGACTGAACACTTCTGAAAGGTGTTTAGACTTATTTAAATTGGATTTTGCTGAGTTTCTTCATTTTATAACAGTAAATAACTGATCGATACACCATTACATGCTAAACACCAAACAGAAGTCAAAACCGGAGTGCGAGTGGGTGAAAATGCGCCAAAGAAAGCGAAAACGGGTTTTCCAATTGTGGGAATAGTTATGGCTACAAGTTTTGGTTTTCTTATAGAGTGGTTCTATTAAACTTCCTGTAAAAAGGCAAGACCATCACCAGGGAGTATTATGCTTCACTATTAGACCAATTGAAGGTTGTTATTCAGGCTGAACAGCCACACTCGCAAAAAAGAAAATGCTCTTTCACCATGATAATGGGCCTGCTAACATGTCTCCAGTTGTAGCTGCAAAATTTCATGATTTACATTTCAAATTGCTTCCACATGGACCATATTTCCCAGATTTGGTTCCCAGGGATTACTTCCTCTTTCCAAACCTGAAAATATGGCTCCCTGGACAAAAATTTACATTAAATGATGAGGTCAAAGCTGACATGCGCTCATTTTACAGAGTTGGACAAATCCTATTACATTGAAGGTATTAAAAAGTTGGAATGTCATTGATCTATATATATCAAATTGGAAAATGGCTATGTTGAAAATCTTTTTTTAATTTCTGATAAGTTTTGTGTTTTCTTTGTCAGGCCAAGAACTTTTCAAATGCCCCTCATATACACATATAAATCAAAAAATCATATAAATCACATATTAGATTGTTTACAGAATTTTTTTCTGATGATGAATACTTTGATAATTGTTTATTATTCTATTTTATCTAATATTCTTTTTCTATTTTTTCTAATATTTTAAATTATCAAAAATACCTCAGTTTAAGAATATATAGGTAGTTTAAGTAAAATATATATAGGATAATACATTTAGTAAGAATATTTAAAAATAGTTTAAAGTTCACAAAGACAAAATAATGTTATTCCTGTGATCATATGCCATTATTATCTATCAATATATCTATGTTATAGCACTTCAGCAGAATGCTCACAATTGGGGGTTATTATTTCAATATCAATCATAGCTTCATATTCTAATTATAATTAGAATATGAATACAACTAAAGACCCTACCTAACTAAGCACTAACAGGGGTCAGCTACACAACAACGTGATTGTCTCTCCAGTACTCTACTCTTCTTTCACCAGTCAAACAAGTGCGTATCCAGTTACTATGCATAGTTAATTTTGTTGGATTATACTATTATGAATATTAACAAAATATTAAAATTTTGTTCTATCTTTTCTTCATACAATATTGTATATCCCTTTGTTAGATTTGCGTAATTTTTGTCAGTATTCACGTAAATTAATTATCTCAATAATAATTCATTAACTATATTTACTTATCACTCGTCAGTATTCAGTAACATGATATACACAATTAATTGTTTAAAAATGTTGTCCTTATGATTTACTTGTAATAATGAAAAAGGCATAAAAAACTAAAATCATATAGAATGATATAAAATGTGAATACTAATTTACTACAGACATAGATCTACTTATAATTACAGATAACGCTGATACATTTGCTATAGGAAGTTTACAATGCTAAGTGGCTAGCAATCAACATTATTAACTAATAATTATAAATTACATATTACTAGCTGTAAGTTATTTCAAAACATTCCCAAGTTTAAAAGTAATTATATACTTTTATTTGATTTTCTATTAAGATATTAAAAAAAGACAAAATAATATTAAAGTAACAATATAACTTTTAATCATATAGATCCTTCTGATGACTGCTGGGTAACAAGATGAAGAAACAATAATGTATTTTTAAAAACACTAAAAATACTTATTTTACTTATATCTGTTGACCCTGGGTTTCAATCATTGATCGTGCACCTAATCTTATACCTCAGATTCAGTATTTTAGCATTACAGAAACTCAATCCTTTTTTATTTCTTTTATATGAATATTTTAATGAATTTTTACATTACTTTGACTTATTTCAGGTACATTAAATGTAGCAGACAGAGTATAATTAAGAAAAATCTCAGTTCAGATGTTAAAAAAATAAAACAGGAAAAAGAAAAATTAAGACTGTTAAAATACTGACGCAGCATATTTAAACATTAACTTGAAGACTAAGATGTAAGTACTAACATTCATGAGTACATAATCTTGTGTTTTTATATAATACTACAATGTATAGGTTTCTGTACAAAAAACCTAAAATAAATAACTCTGCGATTTAATAATGCGAACAATCTACATTCCAGAAATAAAACATCTTAGTTCCACATCCAAAATATGTTTTTCCATAGCTTCACACAACTAAACACAGTAAAACACTAAAATTATTGAATAAAAATAAAATTACTACCGCTGATGTAATTTTTAAAGAAAATCTATAAAAAAACCTAAGAATACTAATTGGTTAGGCTTGTGTAACCAACAAAATTTAGTATGTTATTATAGAAAACAAACAGCAAATTCACATCTAACATTCAAGAAAACATTGAAAAAACCAACATACCTCTACTAGGATCCAATTTTATTCTTTTATCGGTGCCAGTGGAACCTGAAAAAATACAAACAATATAACCATACTGAACGAAACACAAAACGAATACTTTTAATCACAGAAATAACAAATAATTAAAAAAATTACCTCTAGTTCCACGACTAGAAAGAATATTTCTAACCATCCATCTGGAAACCCCCATAATTCATTAATTATACTATCGATTAATTATACTATCGATATTATACTATCGATTACCCGAATAAAACGATTGCATTCCAATTACAAGAAAAAATTTGTCAGTAACCATACTGAAAGATAAATTGCTCATAAATGAATCGTTTCTTTCGTGACGTAAATGACGAATGATAGGATTGGATTGATAGTAAAGGTAGTTACTTTTATTCGGATTTGAATACTAGATCGTGGATACCGGTTTCTTTGGTGGTTGGGTTTCAATTAACAATACATCTCAGGAATGGTCGAATTGATACTGTACAAGACTACAGTTCATTTACACTCATACATATCATCCTCTTAAGTAATACCTGAACGGTAATTCCCGGAGGCTAAACAGGAAAAAGAAATGGTAACTACTTTCATCCGGAGGCCCTGGGTTCTAATCCCGGTCAGGCATGCCATTTTCAGACACACTACAAATCATTCATCTCATCCTCTGAAGCAATATCTAACAGTGAACCTGGAGGTTTACAAAAAAAAAAGATTGCTAAGTACGCAATAAGTTCTATTTTTAAGGCTAAAACTCATTATTATGCTCACTAACTTCCATGTAAAATAAAACTAAGAATGATTTTAGAGGCAGAAAATGCTGAAAAGTTGTAACATCGTTATAACTTATTTATTGGGAGCAATTTGTGATATTGTTGTCAACTAACATGAATTACATATACTTCTGAAAAAGACAAAAGTAATTCTCAAGAATACCAAGAATCCTGTACTAATTATAAGTGGAAAGTAAGGACAGATGTGAGGACTTTACAAAATATTTTTAGCTTTCTTAATTAAATCAAATATGCTGTCACACAACAGCATATCAAGCTCACCAAAGTAAGATGCTACTTGTAACCACAAGCCACATCTCCACTCTTTTCAATACAAAGATTGCCTGGGTATTTAATATCATCATTTTCAGAGAATGCATCACAAAAATACAAATAGTCAAGAAGAAAAAAAAAACAAATAAACTGAAGATACCAACCTAATAAACATATTGGGTAAAAAAACCTATTTTTTATGTTTGAATAATATTACCTATTGTTAAAAAGGCAATAAATACATAAAATGTTTAACCGAAACTAGTAACGAATTTAATTTTAAGCAAAATGGTGTAAGATAAGCTGAATAAAACAAAGAAAAGTTAGAATTTTATTTACAAACAGTACATTATTATATTTGTCAGAAAAGTACTTATTTAATGTAAACAAAACCCATCCATATAAGCACGGACGAACGGCGACTCCACAGCGGGCTGTCTATCCTCCCTTCGTTTCCTGCTGTTTTCCCTCAATATCCCCATTATGTATTTTGATATTACCTCGAAGGTTTTGGTCCCGGAAGTATTGTAGACACTATATCCTGTGTGTTTAACTTTCCCGTCTTCCCATCATAGTCATTCCTTTGCACAATCCACCTCTGGCAGTCGAAGGCCACGTGCTCCAGAGTATCTCTTCACCGCAATAAGAGCAGGTATCATCTTTTACCCTCCTCCTACTATGCAGGTATACCCTGAACATACCATGGCAGGTCAGGAATTGGATGAGCCAAAAATTTAGCTCATCAAATCCACTCTCTTATCAGCTGATACGTCCACCTACCCTTACTTGACGTGTCCCAACTTTTCTGCCAATTGCTCTTCATTTCTTCCAGTGCTACTTCACTCGTTCCTCCTTCATACAGAATTGCTCTCATTCTCGTCAGCTGCTGTAGGGGCGGAATACCATATTACAATCACATATTATAAATTGTCTTATCTACACTGGGGAGGAACAAAATTAAAAAATTTCACTATTTTCAAATTTTAATTATGTATTCCATAAAACAATAAAACAGGAAACATCTTTTGCCTTTTGTGATTTTTTCAAAAAATTCATTTTTTTCTAGATATAAGCAAACAACTTGCTCAGTAAAAGTTAGCAGGAATGCATCACAGCTAGTACATACATACATGTGTTCATTTTCATTCAAATTTATATTTAAATAGCACGTTACTAAAAAAAATAAAAACTTATACTAGCATCGTACCTAGGTGATTAGATAATATTGAATAACAAGTTATTAAAACAACAAAAAAGCTTTAAATAACATAATTTAAAAAAATTTACTACTAATTATACATACCTACGTAGAATAATTATGAGAAGTGAACAAAAACTAGTTAAACAAGTTTTTATTTCTTTTCTTACAGACAATTTTTTATATTTGTAGTAATACATTGTGAGGACTGTAGGGATAGATCTTCAAAGTATTGCAATAAAGTTAATTCAAAATTTATTTTTGTTGAATATAATAATAATTTATTTGATGATGAATTTTATTCTTTTTGAAATGATTGTAAAACTCTTTGGTGCTTTGCCATTTAAAAATGAACATCAAAATTCATAAGTAGTACTATATATTGCTGATAATATACATGGAATGCTGTTATAAACAATAATTACATTGAATTACATACATGAAATAGGTACAGTTAATATTTCATTCGTTCAGTTTTGATAAATCTACATAGGGCTGTAATATTAAATATTTGGAATATAATAATATGAAAAAATTTGTATTGGAGTTCATAGAAAAATGTAATGAATTAATTAATTCTCTGCAATTACAAAACAGAATAAAAGATTAAAAAGTTAAGAAGCATATTTTCAATTGTTTTGTGATTATTTTTTTATCAGGTAGGTTTATTATAATTAGCTAATAAACTAACAGGTTATGTATTTGTTCAAACTTAAATATGTCCCAAATGCGACAATTTTTCTTGTTTACATACCTACAAAAGGTGGAAATGTGCTTTGTTGCTATTGATTTTCTTACCAAAATTGACATCCATTTGTCGATTTTCCAGTACTCAATCAACAAATATCTTGCATTTCAAATGGTCATCTAGCTTCAGTTCCTGGTTCAGCTGAATTTTAAACATGTGCATATGCAGATCTTTCTTTAAAAAATTGCACTGTGCTTTTTGAAATGTCCAGATGCAATGACCAATGGTACATTGAGGTTTTGGGATCCTATACCACAATATTGCTCAAAATGTTAATGTTTTTGAGCAATACTACAGAAATCACGTTGCCCCTTTTGACATGGAACAAAAGGCTGATAAGAAATAAAATAGGTTTCATATTTTAATAATAATTCACTTTATTATTATTAATTTTAATAATTTATTTGTATCCTCTCTTATAAGTGCAACACACATATTTTTAATTCTAATTCTATTTTTGTTTTAAAAAATAATTAAAAAAAGAAATTTCTTCATTCAAATTTAATTATAAATAAAAATTTGCTCAAATATGTTTTATTAATCCCTTTTGCATTGTTGTTATTTGTTTAATGCTCCATTATATATGCATTTTGTAACTGCAGAGGGTTCCTAACTAACAAAAACAGTACATAAAATAAGGCAAAATTCTTATAACAATAAAAACAAAATCACAAAAGGATTAGTGTTTTGTGGTATAACTATGACTAGTAAATTAAACAAAGCTAACAAGGATGTGAGGAATTCTCATTTTCATTAAATAATAGATATGAACTAAAACGGTTTAACAAAATATAGTTTGCATTAGAGAATATGCCTTAAATAAACAAGCATTCTATTTATCATGTTATAGTCATCACCAACCAATTAGCTTAGAAAAGGAAAGTTGAGTTACCTCACTATGTTATCAGTATGAAAAGTAAATTTCAAACAGCAAAGAGAGCCATCAGGTGGATTTCTGAGAACCATAGGAATCTGTGGGTCAAAAGATTGTATCCTACCTTTAACTACTTCCTAACATCTATTACCTCAATTTGACCATTGCTAAAGTAAAGCTATGTCTTGATATAGTCACAAATTTATGTGAAAGCATGATTAGAGTAATTGGACAATGCTAACAGAATAGTGAGAAAATCCATGCTGAAAATCATTATAGTCTGTTGATGATGAAATTATTTTGAGTGCTTTATAACTCTGCACATAAAACACTATGAAAACGAGTCAAAACGTTATGTCATGCTATCTACAACAAATTTAGAAGTAAAGTTGTTAAATCTAGATCTGTCGATATAAAAAATAATATTTTGTTCAGTGCTAATAATAATTTCATGAAACAGTTTTTAATATGAGATTAAGGATGTTCAGTCACTGTGATAAATTAACAATGAAAAGTTGAAATAAATATTAGTTACTAACCACAGTGGATAAACTCTGGGTCAAAAAAGGTGATTAAAGATTGAGTAAATTAATGGCATTATCAGCCGTAACACTAAATGGTGGTGGAGGGGAGTGATGATCATTGTTTTGTGGTCAATTGAAAAGGGCAGTATAAAAAAGCAGGTGATCAGATCAGGGCAAGTTCTACCACTAACCAAGAAAGAATAGATTCTATATTTCTAAAAATTTAGAAGTTGTAAGGCACTGTCCACTTAAATACTTGATAAAAAGTGAAGTCTAAAGGTGCTGGTTGAAAATTGAATGAAGAAATTCTGGGTGAAATCCAATATCCTCAAAGCACATAGTCTAAAAGAGAAAGCTGCAGCCCCATAATTTACATATAACTGCCTTCTACTGCTGAATACAAGTACTGGGAGAAGGGAAAAAGTTTCTTTGTATTTACACAGTAGGTGGATTTAGGATTGTGTAACTCTGGCAGTACTTCTATGCTTTTGTAATCTGACATATCGCTGAGTATTTTTAGAAAGGTTATGATTATAGAAGCTTATATAATTAAAAGTTACTCAATCTTGAAAATAAAGAAGAGATTTGATATATTTTGAAATTTTATAATAAAAGGGGAAGAATGCAACAGGCTACTAAAAACATTTGTGATGTTTATGTCATGAAGTAGTGTGTGTGGCATAAAACTGGTTTAAGAATTTCCAATCTGGAAATTTTTGTCAATGATGCATATTTCTCTAGTCGGCCAATGACTGAAAAAATTGGTGAAATCGTGAAAAAAATTGAGCAAGACTGGCTGATTAGCAGAGTTAGTTACAAATTAAATATGGACCATGAAACAGTTTTAAACCATTTGAAGAAGGATGGATAAAAAAACTATATGTGGGTGCCACATGATTTAACAACAAAAAATTTAATCGACAGAATTTCCATCTTAAAATTACTGCTAAAATGGAATCATTTTTAAAATGGCTCATTATGGGAATAAAAAATGAATCATACAACAAAATAATTTATGGAAAAGATTGTGGTTGAAGCAAGGTGAAGTTACACAAATGATGGCGAAGCCAAGATTAACGCCAAGAAAACCGATGCTTTGTATGTGTGGTGGTATTGGAAAACAACTGTGAGATGCAGTAACCTGGTCAAACGATTAATAGCATACTATTAAAACAATGGCAGATCCCAAACATCTTAGAATTGAAAGAACTTGGCTGAGAAGTTTAGTTGCATCACTGTATAGTTCTGACCTTGAACTGTAAAACTACCATTTGTTTCTAGCTCTAGAGGATTTTCTTAACAGTATTACGTTGGCTTCAAAAAAGGCCTATGAAGATCACTTGTCACAGTTTTTTGTCCAAAAAACACAAGTTCTAAAGATGGGATAAGATTTTATCTTAAAAATGGCAAAAGATGGTCGATCAAAACTGCACATATTTGATTTAATAAAGTTCATTTAAGATAGGGCTTCATATCTCTTTTCGAAAAAACTGAACTAATGGCCATAGATCCTCTGGTAATAGAGCACATTACGGTAAACAATCAGAAAATTAAAATAGTAAAACAATTTAAATATCTAGGGGAAATAATAACTTATAATTTAAATGAAAAAGTGACATGGCAAAACAGGATAAATAAAATGATTAAATCCCAAAAATTAACTCGGTCAACATATAACAAAAAATGCCTTTCTGCTAAAACAAAACTTAAACATTATAAAACTGTAGTACAGCCAGAAGTCACCTACGGAAGCGAGACCCTTTTCAAAATCACTCAGAAAAACCGAATTGAAAAAATTCTGAAAATAGAGAGGAGAATTGTCAGAACGTGTATCAATAAAAAACACCAAAAAGAAGCCCGATGGTGGATTGTGCCAAATGAGGTGGTGTATCGAGAAATAGAGCCTGTTACTGATACTATGCGGAAAAAAAGAATCTCTTTCTTCGGTCATCTCATAAGGACACTGCAAACAAGACCGTCAAGAAATATCATTGAAAAGCTCTGGTTCCAAAAGCTAGAAGTAGGAGGGATCAAAGAAATTAGAGAAGATATGAAAGAACTGGGAATTTCCCTGACCGACCTACAGAATAAAACTGGAAAAATTACAAAGCTAAAAGATAAAAGCATTAGATTTAAACAAAAGACAGACAAACGACAAAATACAACGAAGAGGGTGTTTACGGATGAAGAAAAGAAAGCAAGATCTGAACGGATGAAGAAATACTGGGCAGCTCGAAAGAGTAAAATAACACGCTTTTCTCAGAAAAGATACAACTAAAATTGACTTAAGTGGTCCCATGTTGGCCGTAAAAGCATAATAATAATAATAATAAAGTTCATTTGAAATAAAAAAAAAATTGTTTTACTTTTATATTAAAATACAAAAGAAACCTTTCCCCCAACCCTTTATAACATTCATTTTGGTTTGTCCTTCACAGATGACCACAAATTACCAAATATACCTGTAATTTTAACTTTAATGTATGTTAAAAGTTAAAACCTGCACTGTAATGTGTTACTTCTCATTACATTTATCATTTATATTAATAATATCATTGTCTGGCAAGGCATAAGACTTTTTACATACTCAAGAGGAGGAATCTTTAATATTTTTAACAGTAGATTTACCGATTAATTTATCTACAATTAATTTTTTCCATCTGCAATGAGGTCATTATGAGTACTAACTTATCTAACATCCTGACCCACATACGGAAAGACATCTGTCTTGTGATGATCCTGGTTGCTACCCAAACTCCTCTGTTGCTAGCCTTGATGAGCTTTACTGAAGGTTATCTTTTAGAACCTCTAAACCAGATAACACATCAAAGTCATCAGTTTGGCCTCTGTCAGGATGCCATCAATGCAAATGCCTTGTTAGACATTTCCATTAGTGCGCTTATACTACTTATTATTGTCTTTGTATGGCTTCTTCCAAGCACGACCACCTACTGTAACTTATAACCCTCAACTATAAAATTAACCAAAGTTTTCACACAAGAACTCAGCCCTTATCTATCTTCAATTAGACTATGCACTCAGATCATTACTTGATACAGCATTTTAAACACCAAAAATACTATTATCATAACAACAAAACAAGTGTCGATTAGATAAATGATAATCTTTTCCTACAATTCAATTTACTCAAAGTCCTCTTTGATTTACTCAAAAATCAAGAAACAAATTCACAAATTTAATAAGCTTCTAATGAAAACATTCTTATATCTCTCTGCTTTGGTCCATTTTCAGGAGTGAGATCAATGCCTACACCCTCCCATACCACAGTTCCATCACAGAGTTCTCAACACATCCTAACAGCAAATATCTAAACTGAAGGGGGCTTAATGCCGAAACGCCTATCTTGGTGAAGTAAGCACTCAAGTAGACTCATAGCCACTCGTGTTAACTTATGTAACAGTTTTCAATCAAAAAGGTTTACAAATTCCATTACAGGAACTGCCTTATATTTACACAGTGAGTGGATGCACTCTCAAACAAGATATGCCATTTGCTACTTCTTAAATCAAAAAGTGACCTTCCTATCACATCCAAGCTTCCCCACTGGTATAGTTTTCTAAAAGAGATTAGTGTGAAGCCCTGGGTGTAGTATGTTTGTGATATTGTTTAATGAATGTGTCTGTATGTAATAGAAATGGTTTATGTAGATGTGATATGTAGCCTTTCCGCAGTTTGAAGAAAGTCTGACCCGGTTAGAGTACCCCAGAATTGTTACGCCAAGTACTCTAAATATTTGAGGATCCCTACGGCCACAAACTGATGGTAATGCCTTTGACCCCCATTAGATTTTTTTTTTTTTTTTTTTTTTGTCTTCAGTCATTTGACTGGTTTGATGCAGCTCTCCAAGATTCCCTATCTAGTGCTAGTCGTTTCATTTCAGTATACCCTCTACATCCTATATCCCTAACAATTTGTTTTACATACTCCAAACGTGGCCTGCCTACACAATTTTTCCTTTCTACCTGTCCTTCCAATATTAAAGCGACTATTCCAGGATGCCTTAGTATGTGGCCTATAAGTCTGTCTCTTCTTTTAACTATATTTTTCCAAATGCTTCTTTCTTCATCTATTTGCCGTCATACTTCTTCATTTGTCACCTTATCCACCCATCTGATTTTTAAGATTCTTCTATAGCACCACATTTCAAAAGCTTCTAATCTTTTCTTCTCAGATACTCCGATCGTCCAAGTTTCACTTCCATATAAAGCGACACTCCAAACATACACTTTCAAAAATCTTTTCCTGAGATTTAAATTAATTTTTGATGTAAACAAATTATATTTCTTACTGAAGGCTCGTTTAGCTTGTGCTATTCGGCATTTTATATCGCTCCTGCTTCGTCCATCTTTAGTAATTCTACTTCCCAAATAACAAAATTCTTCTATTTCCATAATCTTTTCTCCTCCTATTTTCACATTCAGTGGTCCATCTTTGTTATTTCTACTACATTTCATTACTTTTGTTTTCAACTTGTTTATTTTCATGCGATAGTTCTTGCGTAGGACTATTAGATATCTAAATAAAATAAAACCTTCAGAATATAATGAATTAATAGGTACATAATTCAAAGCACAATACTTGGTTCATAAGTAATTTACTGAAAATATTTTTTAAATTATTATACAAGTGAACAGAGTTTTTTGGAAACATAATTAATGTAACATAAATAGGAAAAACAATACATAAATATGTTTATTTATATATAATGAATCCTAATTCATTATTTTTGTAAACCAAAAATATACAAATGTACATATTTTTCAATAGTACTTAATAATAATAATAATAATACAAACATATTGCAAAAATACAACCTTTGGGTATATAAAATTTAAAATTAATTGTATATATTAATTTAAAAATCCTTTTTTATAACCCTACTATTAAATTATTATACTCAACATCATTCAAAACCAGTATCCCGTGTCTTTGTTCTTGAAATTTCCATGCTCAAGAATTTGTACTAACACAAAAAGGTTGATTTTGAATTGTCACTTGTATATACCATTCAATAGAAAAAAAATCAAGTTTCAATTTATTTGAAGAGAAGTGTAAGAATTACAGTAAAATTATTACATTAAATCTCAGAACAAGTTATGACAAACTACTGGACTGAAGGTAAAATTAATTAAAATAATTAAATATTAGATCAAGATGGAAAGGAGAAAACTTTGTTTTAACCTCACGACTTACAGATGTACCTTTGGTATAGTCAACACTTTTTCATCTTTGAATCTGCAAGTTAATCAATTACATGTAATCTTTAAACATGAGATTCTTAACTTTTATTTAATATACTTAACACAAAAGTGGAACTAAAAGTTCGCAGTTATAATACCATTACCAAGAATATGTATCAAAATATAGTGGCTGCCTTTATGTTGTATTATGATTTTTATTCCGTTTCACAAAATAAAAAATTTTATACATCCTGAAATTAATACGAATTTAAATCTAAATAAATAAAAATGTAAATGTTAATTTGTTAAAAATCTTAAATCTATTTATATACCTAAGAAAACAGCATTATCTGTTGGATGTAAACGCAACACATGCTATACTAAATATTTTACAATTCCATTTCAATGTTTTCGATATGTGTATCTGCTATAGACTAAAAAACTACTGGACAGATTTATATATGGAAAAAAGGGAAAATCTAAAAGGTAAAAGGGAAGAAGAGGAAAATGGAAAAAGAAAAACAGTAAAAGGAAATGGGAAAGGAGAAAAAATAAAAGAAGGGCGAAAGGGAAATAAGATAAATAGGGAAAGGAAAGGGTGATGGGGAGAAAAGAAAAGGGGAGTATGGGAAAAAGGGAAAATGGGATAGTGAAAAAGAAAAGGGAAAGGTTAAATTATGTGAAGTTTCATAATGTTCATTTTGTTAATGTTTTATCAAACTATCAATTGTGTTCATTTAATCTATATATAAACTCGAATCTAGCAATAGTGAAGCATTGCCAGGTGTACTAGTAAAAAAACAAATCTTTTTATTTATTTACCATAAAAAAATTTCACCATCAGTTTCTCTATGAATATATATTTTGAAAAAGTTACTATACAATTTGTAGATTAGAAATAATTAAAATAACTGTTATTTTTATAAATATTTATGATTATATTTTTAAAATTCCATTGTAAGGAATAACAGATTATACAAAACCAATTCAGCTGTCTATGTTCATGGTAAAATAGTATTATACCATTTTAGTTGAAAACTATTAATAATTTTACTATTAATTTTTCAATTACAAAAAAAATTAGTATTAAAATGTTTAGTCAGTCGATTCACATACCGGCACGATTTAACTTTAGTAGTTAGGCAGAATAACACAATACATAAGACTCAACAACACAAACTATCAATAATCCTAACAATCAGTTAAGTCTAGGCACTGTTTATATTTTATACATATTTAAGGACACAAATAACAATTTAATTCCTTAATGGAAGTCATTGAGAAGTGGAATAATGATAATATGTAAGTTAATCAAGACCTTAAGCATCTGTACTAGAAATAAACTCCTTTTGCTATAAGTTAATCTCTAATGCAAATAAACATGCATTAAAAAAAATAAAAAAAAATATATATATAAAATTACAAGCATAGCAATCGCAATGAAAGACTGAAAGTAATTACACAACATAGTAAGATTTAACATTTTGATGAATAGGAATCACTTACTATGATTAATTTAAAGAATGCAAGGAAAAAATTGTGGCCTCTCGTAGAACAAATATAAAAAAAAATGATTGTATGTGAAATGAAAATAAAGAAGAGAGCCAAATATTAAATGAGATGATTAATATTTTTTTATAAATTCCAGAGTTTTATAATTGTCAAATATACAAAAAAATGGTTACAAAATAATACTGATATACTGTAAATAATACTGAATATATTAATATTGTTTTAAAATTACAATTATTTTTTTAAAATTGCAGTGAGTTTGTGAAATCAGTAAAAGAAACTTGTGCTGGGAATTTCAAGAAGGCGTAAACATTTAGGCCTGCTCTTCCTAAAGCAATTACCGGATTAGACTTCACCAGCTTAGTATGAAAACTTAATTGTATATGACACAACTGCTTTTGCTAAAGAAAAAAAAAGGACACAGATCTACGAGATAACAAAACATTGCTTGCTTAAAGAAAAATCAATTTCAGTAGCTTATTTAAAAATATGTTTTCAGTTTTCTTTTTAAAACCTTTTTTATAATCTTCGGTACAATATACATATATACTTAACACAAATAAGTTACAGAATAATAATACATATAAGTTACAGTAACACATATAGTTACATATACTAACAGTAAAAAGGAGAGTACGAGAGTAAAAAGGATTTAGAAGAAACAATGAACGGCATAGATGAAGTCCTACGCAAGAACTATCGCATGAAAATAAACAAGAAAAAAACAAAAGTAATGAAATGTAGTAGAAATAACAAAGATGGACCGCTGAATGTGAAAATAGGAGGAGAAAAGATTATGGAGGTAGAAGAATTTTGTTATTTGGGAAGTAAAATTACTAAAGATGGACGAAGCAGGAGCGATATAAAATGCCGAATAGCAGAAGCAAAACGAGCCTTCAGTAAGAAATATAATTTGTTTACATCAAAAATTAATTTAAATCTCAGGAAAAGATTTTTGAAAGTGTATGTTTGGAGTGTCGCTTTATATGGAAGTGAAACTTGGACGATCGGAGTATCTGAGAAGAAAAGATTAGAAGCTTTTGAAATGCGGTGCTACAGGAGAATGTTAAAAATCAGATGGGTGGATAAAGTGACAAATGAAGAGGTATTGCGGCAAATAGATGAAGAAAGAAGCATTTGGAAAAATATAGTTAAAAGAAAAGACAGTCTTATAGGCCACATACTAAGGCATCCTGGAATAGTCGCTTTAATATTGGAAGGACAGGTAGAAGGAAAAAATTGTGTAGGCAGGCCACGTTTGGAATATGTAAAACAAATTGTTGGGGATGTAGGATGTGGAGGGTATACTGAAATGAAACGACTAGCACTAGATAGGGAATCTTGGAGAGCTGCATCAAACCAGTCAAATGACTGAAGACAAAAAAAAAACAAAAAAAAACTGCAGATTTATATACTACGTGCTACGGAAATGTATACGCGAATGTAAAATGTGTTATTTTACTGAATCGGTTACATTTTATCATCGATGGTCATGAAAACGTCTCCAGCATTATTCTGTTGTCGAGTTCCGTTAACAAAATATCCTAGCGTGGCGAATATGTTTTATGTAAATTGGTAAAATCGGTTTAAAACAGCAAGATAACATCTTGTTTTACAACGTAAACATCCTGTTACGTCGATAAAAAATGCATTTGTTTATAACTTTATTTTTAGCGCTTACAATAAAATATATATTTTTAATGCTTTTTATAAAATAAAAAATAATCTGTTATACTCTGCGATCGTCTATTTAAAACCGTATCGAAGGATGTCGTATTTTTTTTAGCGGTTATTTTTAGTTAATTTGTCTCGTGTTTTACAAGTATTTTTACTTCAATACAAAAACAAAATAGAAAATTATTTTTTTATACAAACTGTAAGAAATTTGAATAATAATATTTAATATTAAGAAAAATAGTACGCGATTAAATAATGCGATGGAGGGTATAATATACCAGCTGTCTTGGCGACAGCTGGTAACGGCATCGCACACAGGTCAGAATTGTAATTATAAACAAGCTTGGGTTATGTTGTTTATAACACCATTCACTGATTTGTTGACAAAACCTAGTCCGTTTAATGCGTTGTTTTTTTTCGAACAACGTTATGTCTGTGACCTTGACTAAAAACTGAACAAACAGCCTTCACTAAACATATACCTTATATTCTGTAATATAAATTCATATTTTGATAAATAATTAAACGAGTCAATAATATAAATTAAATTAAAAATTCCAACCGTGTCTAAGATTCGAACCCGGGACTTTCCGGACGAAGCTTCTTACTTAGGAGGTCGGTACGGTTAAGTTGATGTTTGTTGATCTATTAAATAACATTATATTTTATGTTCTTATAAACATTAAAGAATTGCATAAATGTAGGAATGTAGGTTGTTTATAGCGTGTAACGCAACATTGTATTTATCTGGCCGTCTGTTACGTTATTTATTAGAAATATAAATAATCGATTTAATTATAAGTTTTACTGATTATTTTTTTTTATCCTTAAATGCTTTATTTCAAAGTAAGTTTTTATAAACTTACTTTGAAATAAAGTATTCCTCGCTCGTTAAACTACACGTGTAGGATATTACGAGGTCGTATTGTAAATAAAACAGGAGAAATTTGATCTGTTATAATTTATTGTTAGATTTTTTTTTACTTTACAAAACGAATATACTTTATCGTAATATTTTTAATGTATTTATTAAAATTTAAGGAAATTATTAATATTATTTTAAATAAAATGTAATCGATATAAAATAATGGACTAATCTTGATTTAATTTAATTATATCGAACGTCTATATAAGAAATAGTGATGCTATTAACTTTGTTACTCGTTTAGAAGTGATGACCGTTACGTTAGCGGTTGTATTTGAATTGTACCATGGCGTGATCCGACGGTAGCCAATCAGACGCGAAGGAAGACAGCTGGCCGTTCTGTTGTTCGTGTTTAACAGAGGGACAGCGCGACAGAGGCGCAGCGGGTCAGTGAGGGGGGTGATTCCCCTCACTGTCACACTCCACCCTGACATTAGTAACCGACTGACAATTCTTTTCTTTTGGCGCGTCATCAAAAAATTAAACGAAAAAATAATTATCTCTAAAATTCGTCTTTGTAAAATAGTCCTCTATCAGCTATGACCGATAGAATTTTATAAATTATATTTGTCATCGGCTATTGAACTATTTTGTTTTTTTATTTATTAGTATTAAAAAATATTTTATTACATTTATTTATAAACATTTTGTTTTAATCGCAATCTGGATTTTTTAAATGTATTTTAATAATATATCGCAAGCGATGTATTTACAATAAATTAAATAAAACTTAGATAACGATGATGAAAGATTAACTTTTAATAAAATATTTCAAAGCAGCACAGTGTGATTTGACCCACTGTAAATGAAATCGGGTAATACCCGATTTCATTTACAAATCGGGTATTACCCGATTTCATTTACAGTGGGTCAAATTTTCATTAGAATAATAATTCTAATGAAAATTTATTATCTAATTAGACGGTCCAAACATTTTACATTATGTATAACAGAAATTTTACTATTTTTGACAATTATATTTATATATTTCTTACTGAGAAGTGGATCACGCAAACTTTATCCGTATTTAAAAAAGTTAGGATTTGCACGGCGTGTCGGTAACTTATGTAAGAATTCAGTTTCCACGAGATGGTTTACAAAGGTTTATTCTGTTTTGTGTTGTTTATGTTTGTCGAACATGTCCAACTTGCTTGATACAGTGAAATGTAGAACAGACTACAATTTAATTATATACTCAAATTTGTGACGGCATATATTTAAGTAGGTTTTCAAACAGTGAGAGTTATTTTCTATAGTAATATCTGTAATATCACTAAACAAACTTTCAAAGTTCTGAAAAAAAGTTGTTTTTTCTAAGTATACTTCTGTAAACTACGTTTGGAAAAATTCATTCTGTTCTTCGATAAACGGTAAAATTAATATTTTTTCACGTTTCAGGGACGGCCCTTGGCGGTAGGCAAGGTAAGCGATTTATTACTTCAATTTTAAGTCGCTCACCCGGTATTACAATAATGAAAAAGCTGCTTCAGAAGACTTTGTATGTTTTTCAAAACTCTGTATAAGTGTATGTTTATTTATACATCTATTCAAATATTAATCCTTTTAGGCCGATTTTTGAAAAAGCGTGCTTAAATTAAAATATGAATTTATATAGTAATATGTGAATTTTTGTTTTTTACCGGTAAATGTGATTCGTGTGAAAAAAATTCTGATGTTTCATGCAACGAACGGTAACATTTGTTAAGACGTAAACGTATTTTAATTTTAATAAAATTTAAAAAGCAAAAATTGTAATATGTAGTAACGGAATTTTCATTTGCGCGCGTGTGTGTGTGCGTGCGAACTCTTGCATTACTTATAAAGACATATATACATATAGTTTTATCAAGCTGGAACATTCGATTTTATTAAATAATAGAAAGCAGATTATGATAAAAGCCAAGTGTTTAATAAAAATAAAAAATTAAATGAAAATGTAAATATAAATAAAATAAAATAAAATAAATTTAATAAATAAATTCTTTATAGTAATAAATGCTTTAATAAAAAAACGGTAGTTCAATAGTAGCCAATGATAAAATAAAACGATTATTTATAAAATTGTCATACGCTGACAGACGACTTTTGTTAAGAGGAATTTAGAGGTAATTCTTTTTATGTTTAATTTTTTTGGGATGACGCAACAATCTGTCAGACTGTGTCTAGACGACGATGGTGTGATGGTGAGAGGGGGGGATGAACAAAACGTTGCCGCACTTGGTGGCAACGATGGCAAGGGGAAAGAAGAAGTCACGTTAAATGGCAACATAGCATCTGTCTATCACAATTAGTACCGTTTCATATACAAACTCCCTATTAAAAATAATACTCTATATTTTAACCGAAGTGAACGGGTGTCAAATAATTTTGAAGTAATTTTCAGTTTCGGTAAACTTTATTATCTCTTAATAAATCAATAATTTAATATTTATTATTAATAAATTTATTTATTTGTTTAGTCACACACGCGCGCACAATTTTAATTATATATAAATACTGAAATATACTTTTCTATATTAACATAATTTTTTTCTCACTCAAAATCTGTTTTAGCTAAACCTTTGTAATTACAAAAATATAAATTGATAAAATTTTCTATTTTTTTTTTTTTTATAAACTTCGTTAAAATTCTATTGGTAGCTCCGTTCCTTTCCTACTGAAAAATTATAATTCTCCACAATTAAAAAAAAATATATATATATATATATATTAATGAAAAATTATAAGTTAAAATTAAAATTTTTCCTTGAACTAAAGGCTTTACCGTAAAGAAGAAAAACAATAAAATACATATACCTAAAAATTTCGAAGCCAAAGTAAAAAATAGCCTTATTCTCGCTCACCATTTTATAACTGGTAGGTACAATTATAAACGAATCTACTACGGGAATATCTACACAAAATACTTATGCCGATCGTGAGAAAATTTATAAATTTAAAAACTCGCATGAAAATACCTTTCATTCATTTACACGAGGTGAATTGACATATGCGAATTTCGCTTGCGGTGGTATCTCGAGAACGGTTGGACCTAGACGCATGAAACTACTGGCTATCGTTCCAGGAACTTGGAAAGTACCCTTTCGAACAAGCCTTTCAAAATTGCGTTAAAAATCGTCTAGACGCGCCGTTTTTTGAGATACGCTCTTTTTTTAGAAATCATTTAATATAAGATATTACCCGTTTCTTATGTATAATATATATATAAGATGAAGTTCATTAGCTATCTCAACAATAAAAAAAAAATTTAAAACCTTTTATCACATATCTTCCCGATTTCGCTGAAAGTAATGATGCCCGATTTATTTTCAAAAATCGTTATAAATTTAAAACCGATCAGAACTGTTAGCTGAACGGTTACTAGATAATAAATACTTATCTGTATTTTATTTCATCATCAAATACAAAAAATATTTGAGAAAAGGACGTATCTCGAGTACGGTTGGGCCTAGACCCATGAAACTACCGGCCATCGTTCCATGAAGTTAGAATGTTTGTCCAGGAAGACACAATTTAGTTTGTCCTGGATAATCTCAAGATCTAACGGGCCGATCTCACAGAATCCTTCACAATTTAAAAATGTCTTCCTGAGTGAAAGACCTATGATAATTTCGTGACACTGCCTATTCCCCTTAAATTACTATTATTCTGATAGTTTTACTACAAAATCTAACAGTACGCTAGGAATGTCTCAAAATGAAAAACAGTTTACCAGATATATATATTTGTGATGCATAATTCCTTCTTAAACACATAATTAATTAGATAAATCACTGCTGATAAGAATCGCTGATCCCGTTCCTGGAATCAAACCAGAACCTACGACATGTTTGTTTGATCCAGTCAACCCACTGAAGCGATTTTTTTGTGCCTTATAATACACTTTAAAAGGAAAATCAATTAAAAAAATTACCGGTAAATATTTTTTAAAATGTTACGAATAAAATTAAAAATATTTTAACGCTCGTTCTGAATATTTTCAAGGAAAAATTAATTTTCGTATAATTTACGAGTAATTTTTGTTTAAATTTTTAATTATGAGTAGTTAACGATATGTTTTGTGACCGATAAGATATGCCGAATGATGCCGGGATTCGAACCCAGGATTATTGGTGTATCAGTCGGTTAATTTACCAACCGATCGATCTAAAGGTCATTAAATCTTCCTAAAAATCATTTTCCTCTTTAAAAAAAATGATAAACTAAAAAAAAATTAAATTAAATTTGGAAAATGTATGTGATGATACCGAGCCCTTACCGGGAGTCGAACTCTGAACCTTACGTGAATTATAAAGTATTGGTTGCTCTTTTACAAACTCACTACCGATCATATTATAATAAAAAAATAATTGTAAGAGAGGAAAGAGATTTTACATAAAAAGATGTACATATTTATGTTTAGAAAGGCTCCTGGAATAGACGGAATACCTGTAGAATTACTGCGCAGTGCAGGTGAGGAAGCGATTGATAGATTATACAAACTGGTGTGTAATATTTATGAAAATGGGGAATTTCCGTCAGACTTCAAAAAAAGTGTTATAGTAATGATACCAAAGAAAGCAGGGGCAGATAAATGTGAAGAATACAGAACAATTAGTTTAACTAGTCATGCATCAAAAATCTTAACTGGAATTTTATACAGAAGAATTGAGAGGAGAGTGGAAGAAGTGTTAGGAGAAGACCAATTTGGTTTCAGGAAAAGTATAGCGACAAGGGAAGCAATTTTAGGCCTCAGATTAATAGTAGAAGGAAGATTAAAGAAAAACAAACCGACATACTTGGCGTTTATAGACCTAGAAAAGGCTTTCGATAACGTAGACTGGATAAAATGTTCAGCATTTAAAAAAAATTAGGGTTCAAATACAGAGATAGAAGAACAATTGCTAACATGTACAGGAAC
This sequence comes from Lycorma delicatula, assembly GCF_047948215.1. Taxonomy (NCBI): domain Eukaryota; kingdom Metazoa; phylum Arthropoda; class Insecta; order Hemiptera; family Fulgoridae; genus Lycorma; species Lycorma delicatula. The sequence goes on from NC_134458.1 coordinate 1,444,215, forward strand.
CAAACAGCAACAATAACAATTGAAGAACATAAGAAAGAAGCCCTAATAAGAAAGGGAGTCCGACAAGGATGTTCCCTATCTCCGTTACTTTTTAATCTTTACATGGAACTAGCAGTTAATGATGTTAAAAAACGATTTAGATTCGGAGTAACAGTACAAGGTGAAAAGATAAAGATGCTATGATTTGCTGATGATATAGTAATTCTAGATGAGGGTAAAAGAGATTTAGGAAGAACAATGAACGGCATAGATGAAGTCCTACGCAAGAACTATCACGTGAAAATAAACAAGAACAAAACAAAAGTAATGAAATGTAGTAGAAATAACAAAGATGGACCGCTGAATGTGAAAATAGGAGGAGAAACGATTATGGAGGTAGAAGAATTTTGTTATTTGGGAAGTAAAATTACTAAAGATGGACGAAGCAGGAGCGATATAAAATGCCGAATAGCACAAGCTAAACGAGCCTTCAGTAAGAAATATAATTTGTTTACATCAAAAATGAATTTAAATGTCAGGAAAAGATTTTTGAAAGTGTATGTTTGGAGTGTCGCTTTATATGGAAGTGAAACTTGGACGATCGGAGTATCTGAGAAGAAAAGATTAGAAGCTTTTGAAATGCGGTGCTATAGGAGAATGTTAAAAATCAAATGGGTGGATAAAGTGACAAATAAAAAGGTATTGCGGCAAATAGATGAAGAAAGAAGCATTTGGAAAAATATAGTTAAAACAAGAGAGGCCACATACTAAGGCATCCTGGAATAGTCGCTTTAATATTGGAAGGACAGGTAGAAGGAAAAAATTGTGTAGGCAGGCCACGTTTGGAGTATGTAAAACAAATTGTTGGGGATGTAGGATGTAGAGGGTATACTGAAATGAAACGACTAGCACTAGATAGGGAATCTTGGAGAGCTGCATCAAACCAGTCAAATGACTGAAGACAAAAAAAAAATTATGTTTCATAAAAAGTACAGCCAGTAAATTTATAAAAATATTTTTACAAATTTATTAAGATGTTTATTTGTTACTTTCATTCCTTTTATGAAATACACTGATTACATCAGTACAGTTAAATTCGATATACCATATATTTTATTTCCTTTGTTAATTAAGGGTCAGATAACCAAACATATAACTTGTTTCGTTTTATTTATTTTTTCGATAATATTTCTCTGCTATTTGATACAGTATTAAGATAAATAATTAATTTATTTTGTAAAAAAAAAAACAAGTGTAAACTGGGTTCTAACATTTTTAATCTAATAAATATTAAAAAATGGAGTATTTGAGTACACTAATTTAGTAAATAAATGGTAGTTTATAGTGTGTAAATAAAGACGGTTTTCTGTGTAATATCGCACTTAATAAAATCTTGTATGTGTGAAATTTTATTAAGGTAACTTGAAGTAAATTTACATTATACTGGAGTATGTTCTCTTTAGTAATTCTAATCTTTCTATGAAAGAATTTCTATTAAAAAGATTGCTTAATTTACTCGTATTTTATTTGAATAATACAAACAAAGAATAAAACAATTGCAAATTATTGTTTAAAAAATTGTAATAATATTAAAAAAAAATAAATAAAACTCACTGTAATCAGTAATATCTCAATAAATAGAAAAGTTGGATGACGGTTACTAGTGGATTAAGTTAGGTTAAACACACTGTTCACTCGAAGCATTAACTGACTGTGTTTGAGTAATACAAGACAGACGGCTGGCTGCGTTTCATTTTTTTTACGCGCTACTACGGCAACGACCTTGATAGACATTCAACACCACTATTTTTAAACAACAATAATGAAAAATTATCATCTAAACTTTGGTTCGCAAACTGTTTCATTCGCTATCAATTTTTTTTTAACAATAGACCATTATGCGTTGTCTAATATTAAATTATTTTTGTTATTTTTAAAACTTATTGTCAATCTTGCGGAAATTATAATTACATTAAATATTAAAGAGAATAACTTTTCGCTTAAACTTTGATTTTCACTTATTTAATTACGTTTAATAATCCGTTTTCCTCAGAAAATCACTGAAATTAATTTAAGATAATACAATTCTAATTGAAAATAAAAATTTAAAGCATTTTTTAGTGAAAAAAATTATTAATTACATTTAAAAAATAAATTAAATTGAAAGTAACACCGTATTGAATGCAGGTATTGAATATGACTGATAAAAGTTTCACATGTTTAGCATACGACGAGCCCCATCTTACAATTCCAGCAATATTTTGGTCATCCCTTGCCGTAACGATTGGTCATATCAAAAATTGTTTAAGACAAAAGTTTTAGGTAATTTTTAGAGGACTAATGTCCACTTTAAACCGATTCGATACTATGCCTATTAAGGGGGGTATAAATTTTTGTCTCGAAAAGTATTATAAAAAAAAAAAACCCATTCGCACGCCGGAAGGCGGAGTTAGAGATCTCACCTCACCGGTGCTAAGTAGGAGATAAAAAATATTTCCACCTTAAATTAAAGAAAAACTTCAAATTTACTCAATACGACACAATGGTTGCAAGTGAAAAAAGTTTCACATGTTTAGCATACGACAAGCCCATCTTCCTACAATTTCCTTGCCGTAAGGGTTGGTCATATCAAAAATTGTTTCAGACAAAAGTTTTAGGTAATTTTTAGAGGACTAATGTCCACTTTAAACCGATTCGATACTGTGCCTATTAAGGGAGGTATGATTTTTTTTGTCTTGAAAAACCCCATTTTTTCACCCTCTGGGCTAATAGTTGGTGATATCAAAAAAATTTACTTATATAAGTTTTAGGCCCTTATCCAAAGAATAGTAGGAACTTTAAACAAATTCGATATTTTACTTAATAAGAAAGTTATAACGATATATTTTTCATTTCGAAAAAAACACCCCATTTCCAACCCCATGGTCCGTTTTTTAAAAACTTTTTTTAAAAAATTAAATGGCAGAAAGGCTCCTGGAATAGACGGAATACCTGTAGAATTACTGTGCAGTGCAGGTGAGAAAGCGATTGATAGATTATACAAACTGGTGTGTAATATTTATGAAAATGGGGAATTTCCGTCAGACTTCAAAAAAAGTGTTATAGTAATGATACCAAAGAAAGCAGGGGCAGATAAGTGTGAAGAATACAGAACAATTAGATTAATTAGTCACGCATCAAAAATCTTAACTAGAATTTTATACAGAAGAATTGAGAGGAGAGTGGAAGAAGTGTTAGGAGACGACCAATTTGGTTTCAGGAAAAGTATAGGGACAAGGGAAGCAATTTTAGGCCTCAGATTAATAGTAGAAGGAAGATTAAAGAAAAACAAACCGACATACTTGGCGTTTATAAACCTAGAAAAGGCTATCGATAACGTAGACTGGAATAAAATGTTCAGCATTTTAAAAAAATTAGGGTTCAAATACAGAGATAGAAGAACAATTGCTAACATGTACAGGAACCAAACAGCAACAGTAACAATTGAAGAACATAAGAAAGAAGCCGTAATAAGAAAGGGAGTCCGACAAGGATGTTCCCTATCTCCGTTACTTTTTAATCTTTACATGGAACTAGCAGTTAATGATGTTAAAGAACAATTTAGATTCGGAGTAACAGTACAAGGTGAAAAGATAAAGATGCTATGATTTGCTGATGATATAGTAATTCTAGATGAGGGTAAAAGAGATTTAGGAAGAACAATGAACGGCATAGATGAAGTCCTACGCAAGAACTATCACGTGAAAATAAACAAGAACAAAACAAAAGTAATGAAATGTAGTAGAAATAACAAAGATGGACCGCTGAATGTGAAAATAGGAGAAGAAAAGATTATGGAGGTAGAAGAATTTTGTTATTTGGGAAGTAAAATTACTAAAGATGGACGAAGCAGGAGCGATATAAAATGCCGAATAGCACAAGCTAAACGAGCCTTCAGTAAGAAATATAATTTGTTTACATCAAAAATTAATTTAAATGTCAGGAAAAGATTTTTGAAAGTGTATGTTTGGAGTGTCGCTTTATATGGAAGTGAAACTTGGACGATCGGAATATCTGAGAAGAAAAGATTAGAAGCTTTTGAAATCAGATGAGTGAATAAAGTGACAAATGAAGAGGTATTGCGGCAAATAGATGAAGAAAGAAGCGTTTGGAAAAATATAGTTAAAACAAGAGACAGACTTATAGGCCACATACTAAGGCATCCTGGAATAGTCGCTTTAATATTGGAAGGACAGGGAGAAGGGAAAAGTTGTGTAGGCAGGCCACGTTTGGAATATGTAAAACAAATTGTTAGGGATGTAGGATGTAGAGGGTATACTGAAATGAAACGACTAGCACTAGATAGGGAATCTTGGAGAGCTGCATCAAACCAGTCAAATGACTGAAGACAAAAAAAAAAAAAAATGATTTTTTTTGTCTTCAAAACCCCATTTTTCCACCCTCTGGGCTAATAGTTGGTGATATCAAAAAAATTTACTTATATAAGTTTTAGGCCCTTATCCAAAGAATAGTAGGAACTTTAAACAAATTCGATATTTTACTTAATAAGAAAGTTATAACGATATATTTTTTATTTCGAAAAAAACACCCCATTTTCCAACCCCATGGTCCGTTTTTGCCCATTAATGTATTCGACCGAGAATTTGGATTTTTGGTTATAGTTCATTATTTTGTGAAGAAAAACAATGACACAAATAAATAAACAATATGAAAAAAAAATTTAAAACATCGCTCTTAAATTAAACGCATTAAAAGTAAAAAATTATTTTAGGACGGTATCTCAGAATGGATTTGACAACAAACTTTTATTGTGATATTTAAGATTATGTGAAAGTCGTAGCTTCAAATTAAAAATTTGATTTTTTTGTCAATTTTTTCTTATGCGTGTGTGCCCCCCCACTCTATAGGTCATTCATCACGCATAAGAAAAAAATTTGCAGACATCAAATTTTTAATTTGAAGCTGTGACTTTCACGTAATATTACATATCACCACCAAAGCTTATTGTCAAATCCATTCTGAGATACCGTCGTAAAATTATTTTTTACTTTTAGTGCGTATAATTTAAGAGCGATGTTTTAATTTTTTTTCTTCAACGTTTTATGGCATTTAATATAAGAGTGGTTTTTAAAAACTTCTTTTATATATTTTTTATTTTCTGTTTTTTACTCTTCATAAGTTTATAATTTACAGCTGCGCTAGCGCACAGGTTTGAGCGTATTTATCGAAAGATCGGATCGGTACGTTTTACGGTTGGTGAGTGCAATCAAAACATAGGACTAAACGATTTAATTTCCGGATAACCAACATCCGGTCGATCAAGAGTGTATGCGTTAAACACTTAGCACTCGACCTGCCGATACATACGCCGTTTGAATCGTGAAAATCGGACGAGCGGTTGCCGAGATATTACGGCAACCGCTTATTGAAGATTTGAGTTGATTCTCGTTTTGGACAGAAATTTGTCACTTAAAAAAAAAAAAAAAAAAAAATTTCTGTAACATAAAGGGATCAATTTTCAGTTACATTGTACATAATCATGGTCAACGACTATAAACATTATAATCGCTATCTCTACTGGTTTCTTATACAAATAAATATTTTTTACATCGACATCTATATATAAATTCATAATAAAAGATTTTATTATTAAGGTGTTAGGTTCGAGTCTCATGGTTAGACACCACCACCGGGGTGGGTTTAGCTAGGTTTCATACATTAAAAAAGTCTTGAATTCAATTTTTGACTTACAAGTATTTTTTTTCAATAATTTCAATCGAAATAATGGCCACAACCAATATAAAAAAATAAATACATCGGTGATGAAAACGTTTGTAGTGTTAAAGGGTTTAATTTTATATTTTTGGTTAGTTATAATTTTATAAAATACAGTAAGTGATGCATTTACGTTCTAACTGTGTAACCTTGGTAAGGTTGTATGAAGCGGAAGTGAGGATTCGGTTTCCTAGCAACCGCGGGTACAGAGTTGCCAGACTTACAACCTGCAACAGAAGTTGCCAGATTCATAGCTGTCTAACCTTGAAAGGTTGTACTAGACGAAGTGAGGAATAGATATCGGTTTCCTAACAATAAGTTACATACAGATAGACAGCGGGTGAATAAAAATTGTTATGTCTTCCGCGTTTACTAAAACAAATACTCTACTGACGCGTCAAAATGCATCTATTAACAAATTTGAATCGACAGCATATCAACGTTAAATTATTTTTAATTTTTTTTATTATGAAATTAATATTTTAGCATATTCAAAATACAAAGGCTGTCAGGGATTCGGCACCTTTCAGCAACATTTTTATTTTAAAACTAATTATTTTTATAAACACAAGAGTCAACATTGTATTAATCTTTTATATTATACGTATTTTAAAGTTTATGTAATTTAACATTACATATTGTGTAGGGTGCTGATGAGATCATAAAATAATAATAATAATGAAAATATTTTATATTGAAACGATTTTTTATACTTTCTTGCATTTGAGAAACGCGAAACATATGCTTAGATTTAATACATAATTTACTACGCAAATAAGAATCATAATGTTATTATATAATTTTTTTTCGTAATTTACATTATACTACACACTCGCACATTTACACTCCAATTTTTTTTTTTGTCTTCAGTCATTTGACTGGTTTGATGCAGCTCTCCAAGATTCCCTATGTAGTGCTAGTCGTTTCATTTCAGTATACCCTCTACATCCTACATCCCCAACAATTTGTTTTACATACTCCAAACGTGGCCTGCCTACACAATTTTTCCCTTCTACCTGTCCTTCCAATATTAAAGCGACTATTCCAGGATGCCTTAATATGTGGCCTCTCTTCTTTTAACTATATTTTTCCAAATGCTTCTTTCTTCATCTATTTGCCGCAATACCTCTTTATTTGTCGCTTTATTCACCCATCTGATTTTTAACATTCTCCTATAGCACCACATTTCAAAAGCTTCTAATCTTTTCTTCTCAGTTACTCCGATCGTCCAAGTTTCACTTCCATATAAAGCGACACTCCAAACATACACTTTCAAAAATCTTTTCCTGACATTTAAATTAATTTATGATGTAAACAAATTATATTTCTTACTGAAGGCTCGTTTAGCTTGTGCTATTCGGCATTTTATATCGCTCCTGCTTCGTCCATCTTTAGTAATTTTACTTCCCAAATAACAAAATTCTTCTACCTCCATAATCTTTTCTCCTCCTATTTTCACATTCAGTGGTCCATCTTTATTATTTCTACTACATTTCATTACTTTTGTTTTGTTCTTGTTTATTTTCACGCGATAGTTCTTGCGTAGGACTTCATCTATGCCGTTCATTGTTTCTTCTAAATCCTTTTTATTCTCGACTAGAATTACTATATCATCAGCAAATCGTAGCATCTTTATCTTTTCACCTTGTACTGTTACTCCGAATCTAAATTGTTCTTTAACATCATTAATTGCTAGTTCCATGTAAAGATTAAAAAGTAACGGTGATAGGGAACATCCTTGTCGGACTCCCTTTCTTATTAGGGCTTCTTTCGTATGTTCTTCAATTGTTATTGTTGCTGTTTGGTTCCCGTACATGTTAGCAATTGTTCTTCTATCTCTGTATTTGAACCCTAATTTTTTTAAAATGCTGAACATTTTATTCCAATCTACGTTATCGAAAGCCTTTTCTAGGTCTATAAACGCCAAGTATGTCCGTTTGTTTTTCTTTAATCTTCCTTCTACTATTAATCTGAGGCCTAAAATTGCTTCCCTTGTCCCTATACTTTTCCTGAAACCAAATTGGTCTTCTCCTAACACTTCTTCCACTCTCCTCTCAATTCTTCTGTATAGTTAAGATTTTTGATGCATGACTAGTTAAACTAATTGTTCTATATTCTTCACATTTATCTGCCCCTGCTTTCTTTGGTATCATAACTATAACACTTTTTTTGAAGTCTGACGGAAATTCCCCTTTTTCATAAATATTAAACACAATAAAAATTATGAATTATTATAAAGCTAATCATCGATTTTTATTTCTCGTCATAATATCTAAAACTTCATTAGGATTAACAGTAATATCTCTATGTACTGACAAATAAACTAATGAACATAATCGCCCGACCACTTCGTTTGGGACTATAGCCCTCTAGAGAGAGAGAGAGAGAGAGAAAGTTTGGTGAAGATAGCTCAGTAGTAGAACATTTATTGTCCAATCCGAAAGTACCTGGTTAGAATCCGTAAATATATTTTACCCTCCTTAATGATACTCGCAACAATTCAATTGTAATTAGTGTCTCTTCTTCAGTAACGGTGTCCGAGAATAATGATTAGGTGCGGTGCTAGGGTCAAAACTCGTTATCTACCATTCGGTTCAGCAGATTATTTAGTTTCTTTAATTATATATTTTCAAATTACTTACTGGTAAGCTTTTGAGAATGGAGGTACGGATAATCGAGATTTTGATAGATGTTAATTAATGAATATGTTTATTTTGAATATATTTACTTTTCTATTTTCCAACAAAGGAAGTTTTTTTTTGATACTATTAATAATTCATAAAAGTAAATTTTACAATAAAAAATATGTGCATATTTTACGGATAAATGAAATGCGGAAGTCCGGATAATTGATAGTCGGATTAATAAAATTACTGAGTATAATTGTATCATTTAAGTTTTTTGTATCGCGGTAATCGGAGCGGAAATGTAATTATATTAATTATCTAATAGTTTCTTTTTTATTATCTGCTTCTACAAATCGTACTTGTCTATGTGAGAGAGAGATATATAAAGAGGGAGAGGAAGAGAGAGTATGAGTATGGACGTGTTTTTTTGACCTCAATATCTATTCGCTAGAAAAAATTACAAAAATGTATATTTCTATGAATATAAAATATTAACACTCTGTGTTAATTTTACTGTTATTTTACTGAATCGGTTACATTACTCAAAACTGTCTTCGGCATTATTCTGTTGTACAGTTTCATTAACGACATATCCTAGCCTGGTGGCATGTTTTAAATAAATAGATAAAATCTGTTGAAAACACCAAGATAACATCTCCTTGTTTTACAACGGCCACATTAATTTGCTGTTATAATTCTATCTGCTCCAGATTTTATTGTTGTTATAATACATCTAAAATACCTCAGATAGTAAAATTAACGGTCAGAATTAACTTTCTCTGAGAGTAATAATGCTTACTATATTAAGTTCTTACACGCACAATATTATCTGCATTTTGGGAAACCATTTATTTCCAGTCTTCACTTTTCCTTGTAAGCCTGACATGAGAATTTGTTATTCTTAAGTTGTTTTCAGAAGCGACTCGTGTCGTGTCAGATCACTTTCAACCATTAGATAAATTAATTTTTTACACGCACACCCGCACACCCATACAGGCTGGTACGAACTGAAGAGTTTTGATTATAATTTCAAGGTGATCGAATATTCCGTAAACGGATGTGGTTAAATATTAATTTATCTGTTGGCTTCTGTTTAGAAGCCCTCTCCATAAGTCATTCGTGTACCGTCGGCCGTATTTTTATTTTATTTTAAATAACGCTTTGTGTTACGTATGTTTATGATATATAACTTTTATATACTGATTTGACCGACAGAATGTATTTAAATAAATAATTTGTTTATTATTATAACAGTTAACACATTGGAAATCAACTTAGTTAAGTACACCTGGTTACTTCGTATCTATAATTTTTTTCTCGGGAAATTATTGAAATTATTTCAGATGGTACGATTCTGATCGATTAAAGCGAACCGAATCCCAACTGTCCGTTAGAAATTCCTTTTTTAGTTGTAAAACTTTTTAATTAAACCAAAAATTACCATTTTAAACATTATTATTATTATTGAAAATATTTTACGATAATATATACTGTTTGATTGAAAATTTAAACCAAATAATTCACCGTTAATATAGAAGTATTAGTAAAAAAAAACCATTAAAACAAAATAAAAATATATTTAAAACATCGGTAGAGAAAAAGTGCGGTGTAACTTTGTTCAGCGTGACTGCGGGAAATTTTCAATTTTTTTTTCTCCCTTTGTCTTTTTTTTTAATTGTTGGTGTGCATTATTTACCGGCTGGCTGCTTTACCCGGCTCGTTCGCTGTAAGTCCGATTGTATTTCATTCATTATTTCTCTCTTTTTACCCGATTCGTACCGCAATAAAAATATGCGATAGGTTTAACTAACTAGAAATTATTGAACCCTGCATTTTAAAACTGCACGGGAAGATTTTGATAAAAATGTAACATCAATTTTAACTAATTCAAACCCAACAACTGCAGGAATTTTAGAGCTACATAAATATATAAATAAATTTCTCATCTCAAGAACACAAAATCCTCTCTCTTAGTGGAAATAAAGGAGATTAATTTATCCAAGATTATTCAAAATAATGCAAACTAGACTTTCCATTCCTGCAACCGCTGTTTCCAGTGAACGACTTTTTTCAAAAGCGGAACAGTTAATAACTAAAAGTCGTAGTAGACATACTTCAAAGAATTTCGAAAAAAAAAATATATTTATACATGTAAATATGTAAAATACTATACAGTTTATTTGAAAAGTATTAACTATTTATTTTACTTAAATTTTTACTATTATTTTTCTTTTATTTTGTGATAATAGAACCAAACAATTTTAAAAACAAAATGTTTGTGTTTGTCTATGTAAGTAACTCTGCGGTTAGTAAAAACATAACAGTAAATTTAAATGATAACTATCGATGTGATAAAAAAAGCAAAAACGGAATGAATGGCTCGCTCAAAGTAAAGTACAGTACATGCTATATTATTTTTAATTATTGATTTTGCACGTATAATTTGTTATTGATGTCAACTTAATTTATGTCACGATTAATAATATTCATTTTGTCATGTATAAATTTATTGAAATTAGTTACGATAAAGTTTTTTTTTTTTAGATTTTTTTTTTTTTGTCTTCAGTCATTTGACTGGTTTGATGCAGCTCTCCAAGATTCCCTATCTAGTGCTAGTCGTTTCATTTCAGTATACCCTCTACATCTTACATCTCCAACAATTTTTTTTACATACTCCAAACGTGGCCTGCCTACACAATTTTTTCCTCCCAATATTAAAGCGACTATTCCAGGATGTGGCCTATAAGTCTGTCTCTTCTTTTAACTATATTTCTCCAAACGCTTCTTTCTTCATCTATTTGCCGCAATACCTTTTCATTTGTCACTTTATCCACCCATCTGATTTTTAACATTCTCCTATAGCACCGCATTTCAAAAGCTTCTAATCTTTTCTTCTCAGATACTCCGATCGTCCAAGTTTCACTTGCATATAAAGCGACGCTCCAAACATACACTTTCAAAAATCTTTTCCTGACATTTAAATTAATTTTTGATGTAAACAAATTATATTTCTTACTGAAGGCTCGTTTAGCTTGTGCTATTCGGCATTTTATATCGCTCCTGCTTCGTCCATCTTTAGTAATTTTACTTCCCAAATAACAAAATTCTTCTACCTCCATAATCTTTTCTCCTCCTATTTTCACATTCAGCGGTCCATCTTTGTTATTTCTACTACATTTCATTACTTTTGTTTTGTTCTTGTTTATTTTCATGCGATAGTTCTTGCGTAGGACTTCATCTATGCCGTTCATTGTTTCTTCTAAATCCTTTTTACTCTCGGCTAGAATTACTATATCATCGGCAAATCGTAGCATCTTTATCTTTTCTCCTTGTACTGTTACTCCGAATCTAAATTGTTCTTTAACATCATTAACTGCTAGTTCCATGTAAAGATTAAAAAGTAACGGCGATAGGGAACATCCTTGTCGGACTCCCTTTTTTATTACGGCTTCTTTCTTATGTTCTTAAATTGTTATTGTTGCTGTTTGGTTCCTGTACATGTTAGCAATCGTTCTTCTATCTCTGTATTTGAACCGTAATTTTTTTAAAATGCTGAACATTTTATTCCAGTCTACGTTATCGAAAGCCTTTTCTAGGTCTATAAACGCCAAGTAAGTTGGTTTGTTTTTCTTTAATCTTCCTTCTACTATTAATCTGAGGCCTAAAATTGTTTCCCTTGTCCCTATACTTTTCCTGAAACCAAATCGGTCTTCTCCTAACACTTCTTCCACTCTCCTCTCAATTCTTCTGTATAGAATTCTAGTTAAGATTTTTGATGGATGACTAGTTAAACTAATTGTTCTGTATTCTTCACATTTATCTGCCCCTGCTTTCTTTGGTATCATAACTATAACACTTTTTTTGAAGTCTGATGGAAATTCCCCATTTTCATAAATATTACACACCAGTTTGTATAATCTATCAATCGCTTCCTCACCTGCACTGCGCAGTAATTCTACAGGTATTCCGTCTATTCCAGGAGCCTTTCTGCCATTTAAATCTTTTAATGCTCTCTTAAATTCAGATCTCAGTATTGTTTCTCCTCTTTCATCCTCTTCGATTTCCTCTTCTTCCTCTATAACACCATTTTCTAATTCATTTCCTCCGTATAACTCTTCAATATATTCCACCCACCTATCGACTTACCTATCGTATTATAAATCGGTGTACCATTTTAGTTTAACACATTATTACATTTTCAGCGCTAGTATTACTACTCATTTCACTAGATGCCTGGAGCGTTAAACCACGCAGCTATACCAGTTTACCGACCATAGAAGTGAAATTTGTTCTATGTAAGTTGTGGAATTACAATACTTTAATTAGGCCCGACTAGCGACGCTACCACTCCTACTCCTCTGAGTAAGTACATTATGCGTTAAGTCTCGCGGCTACACCAGTCTACCGACCGTACAAGTTTAATGTGACCTAAGAAAGTTGCTTATACATATTGCCTATTCTAGAGCCGCTTGTTGTTACTGAATATTATCGTTCTCTGTATGAGTGTGTGTGCACGCACATTCTCTCTCTCTCTCTCTCTCACTCTGTCTCTGTCTGACTCTCCCTCTCAGTCAAACTCTATGTGTATATGTGTGTGTGTGTGTAACTGTCTCTCTCACAATATCTCTTTCTCTCTCTGTCTCTCTCACCACTTACTGTGTATGAGTGTGTGTGCACGCACATACTCTCTCTCTCTCTCTCTCTCTCTAACTCTCCCCCTCACTCAAACCCTCTCTGTGTATATGTGTGTGTGTGTGTGTAACTGTCTCTCTCACAATCTCTCTTTCTCTCTCTGTCTCTCTCACCACTTACTGTGTATGAGTGTGTGTGCACGCACATACGCTCTCTCTCTCTCTCTCTCTCTAACTCTCCCCCTCACTGAAACCCTCTCTGTGTATATGTGTGTGTGTGTGTGTGTAACTGTCTCTCTCACAATCTCTCTTTCTCTCTCTGTCTCTCTCACCACTTACTGTGTATGAGTGTGTGTGCACGCACATACTCTCTCTCTCTCTCTCTCTCTAACTCTCCCCCTCAATCAAACCCTCTCTGTGTATATGTGTGTGTGTGTGTGTAACTGTCTCTCTTACAATCTCTCTTTCTCTCTCTGTCTCTCTCACCACTTACTGTGTATGAGTGTGTGTGCACGCACATACTCTCTCTCTCACTCTCCCTCTCTGTGTATATGTGTGTGTGTGTGTAACTGTCTCTCTCACAATCTCTCTTTCTCTCTCTCTCTCTCTCTCTCACCACTTACTGTGTATCAGTGTGTGCGCACACACATACTCTCTCTCTCTTTCTCTCTCTCTCACTCTCTCTCTCTCTCTAACTCTCCCTCTCACTCAAACCCTCTCTGTGTATATGTGTGTGTGTGTGTAACTGTCTCTCTCACCACTTTCTCTGTATTAGTGTGTGTGCGCGGCGCACACACACTCTCTATCTCTCTCTCCGTACATGTGTGTGTGGCTGTTTCATTCTTTCTCACACGGTTTCATACCGTATTTTATGCACGCGTGGGTGGTGGTACTAGGGGTAACTATAAATACTTTTTTATACTTAAAATATTATTCATTAATTTAATTCTACCGCTCTATATTGATCTATAAATACAGGGTGATTCAAAAGGAAGGAAAACTAATATGGAAACTGATAACGCAACTTGAAATGTTCATATAAAATTAATATAGTGGTTTCTAAATCAGCCGATCTTGGTTTTAATTCTTGAAAAGGGTTCGATATTTTTCACAAATCATTTTAAACATATTATCTTAGGCTTGTCACCCATTGACAAACAGCATGAAACCAGTTCCCGACAAGAAGTTGTTTCCCTTTGGATGATAGTGAGGAAGTAAAAAAAAGCCGCAGTTTGTCGTTTGTTTGGGGTCAGTGGTCTTGATATGTTGTCGAAGAATAACTACGGCTTTCTAACTATCACTAGTCGCCCGCTGGCAACCAACACCTTGTCAAAAACTGGAAACATGCTGCGTGTCACCCAAAGGCTCAATAAGCCCAGTGTCTCAACTGGTGCCCAGCCACCCATTGGCGTGCCATGGTTTCATGGCACAACCACCCAGTGACAAGCCTCGACGATGTAGTATCTGCTCTTTCAGAATAGTAAAGTAAATATGAATATTATTTTAGTTTCACGTTTTAACTGTTGCTATGAAACAGTATTTATAATAATTTTATTGTTGCTTTAATTTTAATTTTATAGACTTTGAATTATTTTTTTTTTTTTACTTTTATAAATTGATTTTGTTTTTGAATTTTTGTCTTTTTATTTGAATTTCTACTTTGTATCTCTCTCTCTCTATATATATATGTACTTAGTAAAGGGAAGTTGTATGTGTTTGTTTCTGATTGACTGTGTGTGTGTCGCTCCCTCCCTATTTCTCTCTCTCACTCTCTGTGTGTCTCTAGTCTGTGTGTGTGTCTCTGTTTCTCACGCTTTCTGTGTTTGTGTATGTCTGTGTGTGTATGTCTCTCTTCTCTCTCTCTGTTTGTATGTCTCTTACTCTCTCACTCTCTCGCTTCTTGTGTTTATGAATGTCTCTCTCTCCCTCCCTAACTGTGTGTGTGTGTGTCTGTGTCTCTCATTCTATCTCCCTCTCTCTGTGTTTGTGTATGTAACTCTCTCTCTCTCTCTCTTCCTCTGTTTGTTTGTGTGCGTATATCTCTGACACTCTCCCAATCTCTCTCTCTCTGTGTGTGTGTGTGTGTGTAAGAGTGTGTGTCTCTGTCTCTCACGCTTCCTGTGGTTTCGTATGTATGTATGTATGTATGTATGTGTGTGTGTGTGTGTGTGTGTGTGTGTGTGTGTGTGTATGTCCCTCTTCTCTCGCCCTCTCTCTCCCAATCTCTCTCTCTGTGTGTGTGTGTGTGTGTGTGTGTCTCTCTCTACTCTGTGTGTGTGTATGTTTCCTCTCATTCCCTCATTCTGTCTCTCTCTGTGTCTTTCTCTCTCTGGCCTCTTGTGTTCGTGTATGTCTCTCTCTCTCCCTAACTGTGTGTGTGTGTGTGTGTGTGTGTGTGTGTGTGTGTGTGTGTGTGTGTGTGTGTGTGTAGCTCTCTCTCACACACTTTCGTTCTCACTGTGTGTGTATGTCTGTGTCTCTCACTCTCCCTCCCTCTCACTGTGTTTGTGTGTGTATCTCTCTCTCTCTCTCTCCCCCTACCTTGCTCTCTCTGTGTGTGTGGTCTCCCGTGTGTATGTTTCTCTCTCTCCCTATCTCTGCGTGTGTCGCTCTCTCTCACACTCTCTCTCTCTCTCTCTTTGTGTTTGTGTAAGTCTCTCTTCTCACTCTCCCTCCCTCTCTGCGTGTGTGTATGTCTCTCTCTCTCTCTTCTCTTATTATTCTTGTCGAATATCGAACACTCGATATTATTTACTCCCAATTAGATTAGGATCTCCTATTCTGGTTCCGCTATATCATTTATGATTAGTTTAAAACAATATTATAAAATATCTTTCGTGTTCTTATATTTCTGTTCAATTACATATAAGATCTCATTTCCTTCACGAGAATAGAAAAAAGCAATCATTACATGTAGATAAAACTAGCGTTGCTGCTGCTCCAAAAACCTTTTTATGGCTCATAAAAAAATTTGTTCAACAAATTTATAGGTAAAGGATTTTCTCAAATCTATATGCGATTAATATCGCTCCATTATCGATAGTTTTGCTTATTCAGATGGCCGTTTTAACATAAAAGTCGATGTATCGAAAAATATGATCGAATTAGATCATATTTTGTTCTAAGTCTAATTTCTTATTATGTATTACAATATCATAGTACGAAATTGTCGATGGTTAAAACCATCTTCGCAAGCTTGTTGCACTAGATGTAGGTTATAAGCAGGAAATTTGTTATTATAGCGGTAAAATACATTAAAATTGTTCACACAGCTCCTTTTACGTTGATTTATTGTTAACACGATTTTTTCATCTGGCAACTTTGAATGCTTATAACTCTATAATGAAGGATTTAATAAAAAAACCGGTTACACCATCGTTTTTCTTGGAAAATTGTAAATGGAAATTTGGTGTATTTAATCCATATTCGTATTTTAAACAAAATTACGTTTGATTCAACATGGCGGAAAAAATAAAAAAACTATCGTAATGTAGGTTTTTTTAAAAATCTATATAGAACTCCAGTTCTTTGGCTCTCCAAATATACCTGACGTAGCTTGGATTTTCTTCCGGAAAGGGGTGGGTGATAAGGGGGCTGATGAAGATGATAAAATAATAATAAGGGGGGTGGTCGGATATCTGGTGTAGCCGCGTGACTCAACACACCTAGAACCTCGTCAGATATTTTGCTGTGCTAGCTCCAACAGTCGGGCAGAACTAACCTATTGTAATTATAGAGCTTACAAAGAACAAATTTCACTTCTAGGGTCGGCAGACTGGTGTAGCTGCGTGGTTTAACGCTTCAGGCACCTAGTGAAATGAGTAGTAATACTAGTGCCGACTTTCAGAACTAACCTATGTATGGTAATTTCACAACTTACATAGGTCACATTTCACCTGTATTGTCGGCAAACTGGTGTAGCCGCGAGACTTAACGCACAAGGTATCTAGTCACAGGTGTAGCAGTGGTACCGTCGACAGTCGGGACTAACTAAAGTATTGTAATTTCACAACTTACATGGAACGTATTTCACTTGTATGGTCGGCAGTCTGTTGTAGTTGCGAGACTTAACGCACCTGGTTAACCACCATGGTTAACCACCTGGTTAACGCACCATGTATCAGAGGTCTAGTAGTGCTAGCGTCGATAGTCGCTAGACTGTGAATGAAAGACAGGTTTCTCCCCTCCTCCCTCTCTCACTGTTTATCTGGTTTTCTCTCTCACCCTCTTTTCCACTGACTCAATGTCTTTCTCTCGCTCCCACTGTATGTCTGTCTGTCTCTATCTTTCTGTCGGTCTGTTTGTCTTTCTCTCTCTCTGTATCTGTCTCTGTCTCTCTCTCTCTCTCTGAGTCACACTCACCTCTCAGTGTGTCTATATATCTGTCTGTCTCTCTCTCACTCTATCTCTCTCTCTCTCCCTCCCCTCTGTGCCACTGTCTTTATTTCTGTCTCTCTCTCTCTCTCCCCTCTGTCACTCTGTCTCTCTCTCTGCAACCTTTCTGTCTCTCTCAATGTCTTTCTCTTTCTTCCCTACGCTTTCTATCTCACTCATTCTTTCTCCCTCTTCCCCTGTCTCTCTGTTTGTCTTTATCTATCTTTCTCGCTCTGTCTCTAACTCTGTCTTCCTCTCTCTCACACATTTACCAAATCTCATACTATTTCTCTCTCTGTCACTGTTTCTGCCTCTCCCATTCTTTCTGTTTCTCTCTCACTCTCTCTCTCTCTCTCTCTCTCTGACTCACACTCACTTCTCAGTGTGTCTATCTGTCTGTCTGTTTCTCAAGCTGTCTCTCTCACATACTCTCTCTTGCTCTCTCTATCTCTCCCCCCCTTGTGCCAATTATCTTTATTTCTCTCTCTCCCCTCTGTCTCTCTGTCTTTCTTTGTGTCTCTCTCTCACCCCCCTCTCACTGCTGGGTATTTGGTTCCGGCAAATTTTTCTAATTCGTATGGGAAAAAAAGAAAAAAAAAGTCAACCCTGGCATCTGCTACGGAAAGTTACTTGATCGTTCCCTTTTCCGGTTTAGTTGGTGGAAGGAATATGAATATGTATTTTGGTTACTCATTCCATCTTTTGTAATTTACTTTCTTTTTCACGTTTAAATCCAGAATATTATTTTTATTATTATCTTTTATTAGTAATATTATCACAATTATGAGGATAATCATACTCTCTCTCTGTAGCTTTCCTTCTCTCTTTCCCTCTGTCTCTTTTTGTGGCTGTCTTTCTCTCTTTCCCTCAGTCTGTCTCTCTCATTCTCTCTCAATTCCTCTTGTTTCTGTCTCTCCTTTACCTTTGTCTCACATCCTCTCTCTCTCTCTCTCTCTCTCTCTGTATCATTCCTTCTCTCTTTCCCTGTGTCTCTCTTTGTGGCTGTCATTCTCACTCTCTCTCTCTCTCTCCGTATATCTCTGTCACTCATTCTCTCTCTCTTCCTCTGTCTCTCATTCTCTCTCTCGCTCTCTCTCTCTCTCTGTTTCTGTCTTTCATTCTCACTGTCTCTCTCTCATCCTCTCTCACTGTAGCTTTCCTTCTCTCTTACCCTCTTTCACTCTTTGTGGCTGTCTCTCATTCTCTCTCTCTCTCTGTGTCTCTCTTGCTCTCTCACTCACCCTCACTCTCTCTCTCTCTATTCCTCTGTCTCTCATTCTCTCTCTCGCTCTCTCTCTCTCTGTTTCTGTCTGTCATTCTCACTGTCTCTATCTCTCATCCCCTCTCTCTGTAGCTTTCCTTCTCTCTTTCCCTCTGTCACTCTCTCATCCTCTCTCTCTGTAGCTTTCCTTCTCTCTTACCCTCTTTCACTCTTTGTGGCTGTCTCTCATTCTCTCTCTTGCTCTCTCTCTCTCTCTGTTTCTGTCTTTCATTCTCACTGTCTCTCTCTCATCCTCTCTCTCTGTAGCATTCCTTCTCTCTTTCCCTCTGTCTCTTTTTGTGGCTGTCTTTCTCTCTTTCCCTCTGTCTGTCTCTCTCATTCTCTCTCAATTCCTCTTGTTTCTGTCTCTCCTTCTTTACCTTTGTCTCACATCCTCTCTCTCTCTCTCTCTCTCTCTCTCTGTATCATATCTTCTCTCTTTCCCTGTGTCTCTCTTTGTGGCTGTCATTCTCTCTCTCTCTCTTTCTCCGTATATCTCTGTCACTCATTCTCTCTCTCTTCCTCTGTCTCTGTTTCTCAATCTCTCTAACTCTCCCTCTTTCTCTGTCTTTCATTCTCTCTGTCCTGTGGCTTTCCTTCTCTCTTTCCCTGTGTCTCTCTTTCTGGCTGTCATTCTCTCTCTCGCTCTCTCTCTCTCTCTCCCACTCCAACTGTCTGTGTCCTCATTATCATGAATCATGTTGTAGTATTCGCTTAAACAAATCGTTTCCCAGATGACGTTATCTCTACCCACACAAACACACAGATAAAAATCTAACACTTTACTCTTAGTGTTGCAGTCCTTTCTGTTCCATCATTTGGTGGAAGATCACATCGATACCACTTGCTGGATAGAAGCCCCTGTCACTGGATTTACAATATTCTCGGTGCACAGTTAACTGCACGGTGCTGAAAATTCATCTTTGGAATACTTTGATAAGATGCACACATATCCAGTGGCTACTCGAGAGTATAGGCACTGTGAAACTGTAGCATCCCGTATATCCACTTGATATTATCGATAAAATTTAATATAACGAGTCATTTTTTCTTTATATTTGTACAATATATAATCCTTAAGCTTAATCCCCCTGTTTATGAAAAATATATAAAAATGCAACTGTGTGGGTCACAGTTCCAGCGCATGGACATGTGTGCGTGCACATATAGGAGGATGCACGTGAAGGAGACAGAGTACTTACACTCCAGTGCTGATCCTGGCTTATTGTTAAATATAAATATTGATTGTAAAGGGTGTCTGTAAATCCTGTACAGGATTGGAAACAGGAGCATAGAGCGCCTGTCAGTAAAAAGTTTAAAATCAGTAAATTCTTCTTAACTTAACGGCAATGCTTGGCTCTTCCTAGATTTCAGTATATATATATATATATTAAATGAACGCAACTGAAATTGTTTTTCTCTCTTTCTCTCTCTCTGTTTATCTGGTTTTCTCTCTCACCCTCTTTTTCTCTGACTAAATGTCTATCTTTGCTCGACTATTTTTCTTCAGGATATGTTAATGTATCAGTCCCGTTTCATCGTCCCATCTACAGGAATAAATGTTTCTTTCATATATGAAACATACCGAAAACATTTTTTTGGCTGGGTGTTCCTGGCATCCTGGTCGTCTCATCTCCCAACTTACGAATCTAATTAGGTTATGAATGCTGCAAAAAAAGGAATAACTGCCGTATATCGAGCAATATCTGGACCTACAGTTGAGGTCCAGATTATTATAATTATACTTTATAAAGCCAAAAAGGTTCTCTCTGGGCTTCCTATTCTCTCCCCACACTCTCTCTAATCTGGATGTTGTTCTCTCTGTCTCTCTCCCTTCGACTCTATCTTTCATTCTCCCTGTCATTCTCTCTCACTCTGTGGCTTTCCTTCTCTCGTTCTTTCTGTCTCTCTTTTGGTTGTCTTTCTCCCTCAGTCTCCCTCTGTACTTGCCTCTCATTCTCTCTCTCTCTCTGCCTCCGTCTCTGTCTTATATTCTATATCTGTAGCTTTCCTTCACTCTTTCCCTCTGTCACTCTCTCATCCTCGCTCTCTGTAGCTTTCCTTCTCTCTTTCCCTCTGTCACTCTCTCTTCCTCTCTCTCTGTAGCTTTCCTTCTCTCTTTCCCTCTGTCACTCTCTCATCCTCTCTCTCTGTAGCTTTCCTTCACTCCTTCCCTCTGTCACTCTCTCATTCTCTCTCTCTTTGGCTTTCCTTCTCTCTTACCCTCTGTCACTCTTTGTGGCTCTCTTTCATTCTCTCTCTCTCTCTGTCTCTCATGCTCTCTCACTCACCCTCATTCTCTCTCTCTCAATTCCTCTGTCTCTCATTCTCTCTCTCGCTCTCTCTCTCTCTCTGTTTCTGTCTTTCATTCTCAGTGTCTCTCTCTCATCCTCTCTCTCTGTTTCTGTCTTTCATTCTCAGTGTCTCTCTCTCATCCTCTCTCTCTGTAGCTTTCCTTCACTCTTTCCCTCTGTCACTCTCTCATCCTCTCTCTCTTTGGCTTTCCTTCTCTCTTACCCTCTGTCACTCTTTGTGGCTCTCTTTCATTCTCTCTCTCTCTCTGTCTCTCATGCTCTCTCACTCACCCTCATTGTCTCTCTCTCAATTCCTCTGTCTCTCATTCTCTCTCTCGCTCTCTCTCTCTCTGTTTCTGTCTTTCATTCTCAGTGTCTCTCTCTCATCCTCTCTCTCTGTAGCTTTCCTTCACTCTTTACCTCTGTCACTCTCTCATCCTCTCTCTCTCTAGCTTTCCTTCACTCTTTACCTCTGTCACTCTCTCATCCTCTCTCTCTGTAGCTTTCCTTCACTCTTTCCCTCTGTCACTCTCTCATCCTCTCTCTCTGTAGCTTTCCTTCACTCTTTCCCTCTGTCACTCTCTCATCCTCTCTCTCTGTAGCTTTCCTTCACTCTTTCTCGCTGTCACTCTCTCATCCTCTCTCACTGTAGCTTTCCTTCACTCTTTCCCTCTCTCATCCTCTCTCTCTGTAGCTTTCCTTCACTCTTTCCCTCTGTCACTCTCTCATCCTCTCTCTCTGAAGCTTTCCTTCACTCTTTCCCTCTGTCACTCTCTCATCCTCTCTCTCTGTAGCTTTCCTTCACTCTTTCCCCCTGTCACTCTCTCTTCCACTCTCTCTGTAGCTTTCCTTCACTCTTTCCCTCTGTCACTCTCTCATCCTCTCTCTCTGTAGCTTTCCTTCACTCTTTCCCTCTGTCACTCTCTCATCCTCTCTCTCTGTAGCTTTCCTTGACTCTTTCCCTCTGTCACTCTCTCATCCTCTCTCCCTGTAGCTTCCCTTCACTCTTTCCCTCTGTCACTCTCTCATCCTCTCTCTCTGTAGCTTTCCTTCACTCTTTCCCTCTGTCACTCTCTCATCCTCTCTCTCTGTAGCTTTCCTTCTCTCTTTCCCTCTGTCACTCTCTCATCCTCTCTCTCTGTAGCTTTCCTTCTCTCTTTCCCTCTGTCACTCTCTCATCCTCTCTCTCTGTAGCTTTCCTTCTCTCTTTTCCTCTGTCACTCTCTCATCCTCTCTCTCTGTAGCTTTCCTTCTCTCTTTCCCTCTGTCACTCTCTCATCCTCTCTCTCTGTAGCTTTCCTTCTCTCTTTCCCTCTGTCACTCTCTCATCCTCTCTCTCTGTAGCTTTCCTTCTCTCTTTCCCTCTGTCACTCTCTCATCCTCTCTCTCTGTAGCTTTCCTTCTCTCTTTCCCTCTGTCACTCTCTCATCCTCTCTCTCTGTAGCTTTCCTTCTCTCTTTCCCGCTGTCACTCTCTCATCCTCTCACTCTGTAGCTTTCCTTCTCTCTTTCCCGCTGTCACTCTCTCATCCTCTCTCTCTGTAGCTTTCCTTCTCTCTTTCCCGCTGTCACTCTCTCATCCTCTCTCTCTGTAGCTTTCCTTCTCTCTTTCCCGCTGTCACTCTCTCATCCTCTCTCTCTGTAGCTTTCCTTCTCTCTTTCCCTCTGTCACTCTCTCATCCTCTCTCTCTGTAGCTTTCCTTCACTCTTTCCCTCTGTCACTCTCTCATCCTCTCTCTCTGTAGCTTTCCTTCTCTCTTTCCCTCTGTCACTCTCTCATCCTCTCTCTCTGTAGCTTTCCTTCTCTCTTTCCCTCTGTCACTCTCTCATCCTCTCTCTCTGTAGCTTTCCTTCACTCTTTCCCTCTGTCACTCTCTCATCCTCTCTCTCTGTAGCTTTCCTTCTCTCTTTCCCTCTGTCACTCTCTCATCCTCTCTCTCTGTAGCTTTCCTTCTCTCTTTCCCTCTGTCACTCTCTCATCCTCTCTCTCTGTAGCTTTCCTTCTCTCTTTCCCTCTGTCACTCTCTCATCCTCTCTCTCTGTAGCTTTCCTTCTCTCTTTCCCTCTGTCACTCTCTCATCCTCTCTCTCTGTAGCTTTCCTTCTCTCTTTCCCTCTGTCACTCTCTCATCCTCTCTTTCTGTAGCTTTCCTTCACTCTGTCACTCTCTCATCCTCTCTCTCTGTAGCATTCCTTCTCTCTTTCCCTCTGTCACTCTCTCATCCTCTCTCTCTGTAGCTTTCCTTCTCTCTTTCGCTCTGTCACTCTCTCATCCTCTCTCTCTGTAGCTTTCCTTCACTCTTTCCCTCTGTCACTCTCTCATCCTCTCTCTCTGTAGCTTTCCTTCTCTCTTTCCCTCTGTCACTCTCTCATCCTCTCTCTCTGTAGCTTTCCTTCTCTCTTTCCCTCTGTCACTCTCTCAACCTCTCTTTCTGTAGCTTTCCTTCACTCTTTCCCTCTGTCACTCTCTCATCCTCTCTCTCTGTAGCATTCCTTCTCTCTTTCCCTCTGTCACTCTCTCATCCTCTCTCTCTGTAGCTTTCCTTCTCTCTTTCGCTCTGTCACTCTCTCATCCTCTCTCTCTGTAGCTTTCCTTCACTCTTTCTCTCTGTCACTCTCTCATCCTCTCTCTCTGTAGCTTTCCTTCTCTCTTTCCCTCTGTCACTCTCTCATCCTCTCTCTCTGTAGCTTTCCTTCTCTCTTTCCCTCTGTCACTCTCTCATCCTCTCTCTCTGTAGCTTTCCTTCTCTCTTTCCCTCTGTCACTCTCTCAACCTCTCTTTCTGTAGCTTTCCTTCACTCTTTCCCTCTGTCACTCTCTCATCCTCTCTCTCTGTAGCATTCCTTCTCTCTTTCCCTCTGTCACTCTCTCATCCTCTCTCTCTGTAGCTTTCCTTCTCTCTTTCGCTCTGTCACTCTCTCATCCTCTCTCTCTGTAGCTTTCCTTCACTCTTTCTCTCTGTCACTCTCTCATCCTCTCTCTCTGTAGCTTTCCTTCTCTCTTTCCCTCTGTCACTCTCTCATCCTCTCTCTCTGTAGCTTTCCTTCTCTCTTTCCCTCTGTCACTCTCTCATCCTCTCTTTCTGTAGCTTTCCTTCACTCTTTCCCTCTGTCACTCTCTCATCCTCTCTCTCTGTAGCATTCCTTCTCTCTTTCCCTCTGTCAATCTCTCATCCTCTCTCTCTGTAGCTTTCCTTCTCTCTTTCGCTCTGTCACTCTCTCATCCTCTCTCTCTGTAGCTTTCCTTCTCTCTTTCGCTCTGTCACTCTCTCATCCTCTCTCTCTGTAGCTTTCCTTCACTCTTTCCCTCTGTCACTCTCTCATCCTCTCTCTCTGTAGCTTTCCTTCTCTCTTTCCCTGTGTCACTCTCTCATCCTCTCTCTCTGTAGCTTTCCTTCTCTCTTTCCCTCTGTCACTCTCTCATCCTCTCTCTCTGTAGCTTTCCTTCTCTCTTTCCCTCTGTCACTCTCTCTTCCTCTCTCTGTCTGGCTTTTCTTCTCTCTTACCCTCTGTCACTCTTTGTGGCTCTCTTTCATTCTCTCTCTCTCTCTGTCTCTCGTGCTCTCTCACTCACCCTCACTCTCTCTCTCTCTCTCTCTCAATTCCTCTGTCTTTCTATCTCTCTCTTGCTCTCTCTCCCTCTCTGTTTCTGTCTTTCATTCTCACTTTCTCTCTCTCTCATCCTCTCTCTCTGTAGCTTTCCTTCTCTCTTTCCCTCTGTCACTCTCTCATCCTCTCTCTCTGTAGCTTTCCTTCTCTCTTTCCCTGTGTCACTCTCTCATCCTCTCTCTCTGTAGCTTTCCTTCTCTCTTTCCCTCTGTCACTCTCTCATCCTCTCTCTCTGTAGCTTTCCTTCTCTCTTTCCCTCTGTCACTCTCTCTCTGGCTTTCCTTCTCTCTTACCCTCTGTCACTCTTTGTGGCTCTCTTTCATTCTCTCTCTCTCTCTGTCTCTCATGCTCTCTCACTCTCCCTCAATTCCTCTGGCCCTCATTCTCTCTCTCTCTCTCTTTTTCTGTCTTCATTCTCTCTGTGTCTGTCTCATTCTCTCTCTCTCTCTGTGGCTCCTTCTCTCTTTCCCTCTGTCTCTCTTTGTGGTTGTTCTCTCTCCCTCACCCTTTGTCACAGTTTCCCATTAACACTCCCTCTCCCTCTGTCTCAGTCTCTCTCTCTCCCTCTCCCTCTGTGGCTTTCCTTCTCTCTAGAGCGCCTGTCAGTAAAATTTTTAAAATCAGTAAATTTTTCTTAACGGTAATGCTTGGCTATTGCTAGATTTGAGTACATATTTGTAGATTAAATGAACGCAACTGAAATTGTGTTTCTCCCCTTCTGTCTCTCTCTGTTTATCTGGTTTTCTCTGTCACCTCTTTCCCTCTGACTCAATGTCTCTCTCAATGACTCTTGCTCTCTCAGATTGTCCCCCTCTCTTACTGTCTCTCTCTGTCTTTCTCACTCTGTCATTCTGTTTGTTTGTCAGTCTTTTTCTCTCTCTCCCACTGTCTCTGTCTTACACTGTATGTCTGTCTGTCTCTATCTTTCTGTCGGTCTGTTTATCTTTCTCTCTCTCTCTCTCTCTCTCTCTCTCTCTCTGAGTCACACTCACCTCTCAGTGTGTCTATATGTCTGTCTGTCTCTCTCTTTCTCTCCCATCTGTCACTCTGTCTCTCTCTCCAATCTTTCTGTCTCTTTCACTCTCTTCTCTCACTTTTTCTATCTCTTCCTCTCTCTCTCTGTTTGTTTTTATCTATCTTTCTGTAAGCTCTGTCTATTTTACCAATGCTCATTTCTCTTTCCACTTCTGAACACTTTTCTCTAATCCCCACTATTCTTTTGTCAGTTTGCAAATGTTAAATTAATTATTGATGTAAAAAAATTATATTTCTGAATGAAGGCTCGTTTCGTCTGTCCTATTCGGGATTTTATATCGTTACTGCTTCGTTCATGTTTAGTAATTATACTTCCCAAATAACAAAATTCTGTTCTATCTCTGTAATCTTTTCGCTTCCTATTTTTATATTCAGTTGTCCATCTTTGTTATTTCTACTACATTTCATTACTTTTGTTTTATCTTGTTTATTTTCGTGTGGTAGTTTCGTGTATTTTCGTGTTTTCCGCTCATTATTTCTTCTACATCCTGTTTACTCTCGGCTAGAATTACTATATCATCAGCAAATCGTAGCATCTTTATCTTTTCACCTTGTACTGTTACTCCGAATCTAAATTGTTCTTTAACATCATTAACTGCTATTTCCATGTAAAGATTAAAAAGTAACGGTGATAGGGAACATCCTTGTCAGACTCCCTTTCTTATTAAGGCTTCTTTCTTATGTTCTTTAATTGTTACTGTTGCTGTTTGGTTCCTGTACATGTTAGCAATTGTTCTTCTATCTCTGTATTTGAACCCTAATTTTTTTAAAATGCTGAACATTTTATTCCAGTCTACGTTATTGAAAGCCTTTTCTAGGTCTATAAACGCCAAGTATGTTGGTTTGTTTTTCTTTAATCTTCCTTCTACTATTAATCTGAGGCCTAAAATTGCTTCCCTTATCCCTATACTTTTCCTGAAACCAAATTGGTCTTCTCCTAACACTTCTTCCACTCTCCTCTCAATTTTTCTGTATAGCATTCTAGTTAAGATTTTTGATGCATGCCTAGTTAAACTAATTGTTCTGTATTCCTCACATTTATCTGCCCCTGCTTTCTTTGGTATCATGACTATAACACTTTTTTTGAAGTCTTGACGGAAATTACCCTTTTTCATAAATATTACACACCAGTTTGTATAATCTATCAATCGCTTCCTCACCTGCACTGCACAGTAATTCTACAGGTATTCCGTCTATTCCAGGAGCCTTTCTGCCATTTAAATCTTTTAATGCTCTCTTAAATTCAGATCTCAGTATTGTTTCTCCCATTTCATCCTCCTCAACTTCCTCTTCTTCCTCTATAACACCATTTTCTAATTCATTTCCTCCATATAACTCTTCAATATATTCCACCCATCTATCGACTTTACCTTTCGTATTATATATTGGTGTACCATCTTAAGTAGTTAATAAGTATTTAAGTAGTTGTATTTAATAACAAATGAATAGTACTTTTTGTGAGATTTCAAATCTGCAAACCGAAATTAAATCAGAGTGCAGGGTATTTAGTAATGTAAATTTAAAGAAAACCTGATTAACAACAAATTATATAGCCTAAAGTATATTATAGCGTATAGCTTGTTAGGTAAGGTAATATATATATATATATATATATATATATATATATATATATATATATATATATATTGCTAAAGTTAGGTGGAAAAAATTTCAAACATGGAATGGAAAATATGTAATTCTCTTTAGACATATTTCTATTTGAAGTCACTTTTTTGCATAAAATTATTTCCTCTTTTAATTTTATCCATTCATTTATAACAAAATCTTTTTTTTATATAATACTTATTATATGTTTGTCCCAATTTTTATTTCATATCATTTTTTTGGTTTTTATTATCCCATTTTTTCTTTGTTTTATGTACCTCACCTTACATTTAGACACAATTATATTGTGGTAAGAATCAATTTCTCTTCCTGGATGTAATTTACATTCCATAATTTAGTTTGGAAATCTCTCCTAATAATTATAATAGTCTTGTTGTAGATGAATTTCACAAATAAATAAAAAACTTTTGCAAATCTTAAAAAGAAATGTTCTTGATTACCAGTTTATACATTTTTTTTGTGCAGGAGGAAAAATTACACGCCTGACTGGGTGTGTGAGGTTTCTCATCAGAGAGAGGACTCACTAAACAACCTCCTCCTAAGACAACATGCCCCAATACCTGCCTGTTGGCATTACTCAGGGCTTTTGACCCAGTTCTTAAGAATCCTAATTTGAGGAAGTATGAGGACCGTCCACGTTGTACTGCGCCTGTGGGTATCCGTACACGACGTCTGCTGCAGCGTATGAATGTTGGCACTCCCTCGTTCTTTCCATCATGTCCGTACTCGAAGCCCCCGTGGAGAATAAACCATGTAAATTTTACGTTTGATCTTACAACATATGATAAACAATCAACTCCACCTACTGTTTACCAGCAGGTGTTCCAGTTTCTCCTCACCAAGTTGAACCCACACGTGGTGGTATACACTGATGGGTCGAAGCATGACGGTAACGTTGGTTGTGCTTTTGTTTTCAATGAACAGACTTATATGTTTGGCCTACCCGGTGTTACAAGTGTGTTCACCGCAGAACTCCTCGCTGTGGATAGGGCTCTAAGTATCGTTGGCCCTAAATATAGGAACATTCTTATTTGCAGTGACTCGTACAGTGCTCTCCAGGCACCGGAAAACTTTTATTCCGGACATCCTGTCGTCGTTGGCATTTATGATAAAATCGCTGAGTTAGAAAAACGAAACAAGGGGGTAGTTTTTGCTGGATCCCTTGCCACGTTGGGATTCTTGGTAATGAGAGAGCAGATTCGCGAAAGATGCGTGTATTCAGCCTCCTTTCACCACCCGAGTTACTACTTTTGATTTTATTAATCATATAAAACCATCCCTGTGAGCAAGGTGGCAAAGTGGCTGGACAGCTGCCGTCGATAGTAAACTTTGACGGATTAAAGACTCAGTGCTGCCGTGGGACTCCTTTGCAGGAACTCTCGTCATGAGGAAGTGGTCCTCTCCCGGTTACGGTTGGGGCATACGAGGATCACACACGAATGTCTAATGTCAGGAGGAGACCCACCCCTGAGCACACGATGCAACTGCCGCATGACTGTGCACCACATTCTCGTGGACGGCGTCAGTTTAATATACCCAGCAGCATTCGTGATGTCTTGGGTAATGATGGCAGGGTTTTAGAGCGAATGTTTCTCTTTTTGCATAGTACTGGGTTACTGCAAAGGATTTAATATACTATACATATATATCATGTATATAAAATTTATATACAACATCGCACTACGCAGGTTCAACTTCTGATTTTGTTGAGGAATTCTTTGGTAATTGTGTTATCGGTCGAGGCTTGTGGCCCCCAAGATCTCCAGATTTGACTGCGGCCTACAGCAACAAACCACGAACACTTGATCGATTGAAAGTCAATATTGAACAAGCTGTATTAAATATCCAGCCACAAACTTTGAAAAAAGTTGCAAGAAACGCTGTAAAAAGAATTGAAGCTTGTATCCAAGAAGATGGCGGCCACTTCCAACATTTAATCTAAATGTAAGGTAATGGATGGTAATAATAAAAATTACTTTTACATTTACAGATGCCTTTTTATTATTTCAATACCTACCAATATAAGGTTGGGTTGCGTTTTATATGGGACACCTTGTATATATATATATATATATATATATATATATATATAGAGAGAGAGAGAGAGAGAGAGAAAGAGAGAGGGAGTGATTCAGGAGGAAAAAAATAATTTGGGTACTGATTCTAGAGATTGAAATAAGGAAAAATGTTCAAACAAAACGAATGTAGTGAATTCTAGGTCAGCCAGTCTTAGGTTTAATCCCCTAACCCACTGGGTTGGTTAACGCGTCTCCCCAAATCAGCTGATTTGGAAGTTGATAGTTCCAGCGTTCAAGTCCTAGTAAAGCCAGTTATTTTTACACGGATTTGAATAACTAGATCGTGGATACTGGTGTTCTTTGGTGGTTGGGTTTCAATTAACCACACATCTCAGGTATGGCCGACTGAGAATGTACAAGACTACACTTCATTTACACTCGTACATATCATCCTCTGAAGTAGTACCTGAACGGTAGTTACTGGAGGCTAAACAGGAAAAAGAAAGAAAAGGTTTAATCCTTGACAAGGTTTGATATCAACTATCATTTTAAACATTGTATCTTATGTAATAAAATATAAATTGCCAATTGGCGGCTTGTCATCCATTAGCAAACAGCATGTAACCAGACAAGCTGTTGCTTGCCACTGGGTGATTAACAAAAGTTGGTGCATATATTTGAACAGCTTCTTATGTTTCGCCAGTCACCAATGGAAACAACATCCTGCTTGCACCCACTAGCAACCTCGTCTCAGTGAGATGACGCACAATGAGCCCAGTGTCTCAACTGGTGCTCAGCCACCCAACGGCGTGCCATGACCATAAATTGCCATTTAAACCACCCATCGGTGAGCCATAGCACAAACCACCCAGTGACTAGCGTTCAGGATGTAGAACAAATTTTATTTTAGTTACCCTTTTTGAATGGTTGCAATGAAACAGTATTTATAATAATTTTATTGTTACTTTAATTTTATGTAGTTTTTACCAGTATCCACATGAATTAATTGATAATTTCAGTTGTGGTTACTGCAAATTCCTTTTTCCCTTGGTGGTTATCCAACCTGATTAAAATAATCAGGTTGGTAACATTACATTTTAAATATTAATTACTTTTATTTTACTTATTTTAATATTTAAAATGTTGGCAGCACTGTCCAGATTGGTAGGTGGTAAGTACATGTATGTTTTCTTTACATGTATGTAAAGAAAACATTGAATGAACAGTAAATATTGAGTAAAGTACTCTTTATGTGGTGTGATAACATACTGACAAACTTTAAATATGTATACATATACAAATAATTGTGATTTGTTATATCGACGGTGTACATGATGTATGGAAAAGTTAACTTTCAAATACCCAGTTTGAATTTTGAAATTTGGATGATTATTTTGGTGATATTTGTAATAGAGAACCCCATTTGTAATCAGTATGGCAATGATTGGTGTAGCCTCTGATGTGGTGCTAACTCGCAGTCCGCACGAAAAGACCATTATTATGAAACAAATATTATTTTATTAAAAGTAAATTTAATTCTGTTATTTTTGTAAAATTATTCATTAAATTGATTCAAATCAGTCAGTTCAGTGATAGAAACGCACAGTTAAATGTTGTGCACACACACACACACATATATATATATATATATATATATATATATACGAGGTGCGACAATAAAGTAATGAGACTGATTTTTCTTTGCATCTTTGACCTTGATCTATAAGCTACTTCTTGTCCAAGCGGCACATTGATGCAACTGCTCAGTCGTGAGTTGTGCTGTAATAAGTGAACACGTGTTTGTGTCCCTCGTCACAGCTTTTTGGACATCTTGTGTTGTTTGAAAATGGTGTCCCTCGACCGCCATTTTGACTCTTGGAAATAGAAAAAAGTCGCACGGAGCTATATCTGGTGAATAAGGTGGCTGTGGTAGTACTGAAATTTATTTTGAGGTTAAAAATTGCTGTACTGACAGAGCAGTATGGGATGGCGCATTATCGTGATGCAGAATCCAATTATCAGCAATGTTGGCATGGACATGAAGAACTCGTTTATGAAGTCTTTCTAAAATTTCTTTGCAGAAATATTGGTTAACTGTTTGTTCAGGAAGCACCCGCTCTTTATGAATAATTCCCTTGGAATCAAAGAAACACACAAACATGCATTTCACTTTTGACTTTGACATGTGAACTTTTTTTGTTCTGGGTGATCCCTTTGAGGACCATTGCAAACTTTAGTGTTTCGTCTCTGGATCGTATTGCAAAAACCAACCTTCATCACCGGTGATAACACGGCCCAACAAATCTGGATTGATTTTCGTTTGCTCTAACAGATCGGCTGCCACATTTTTCCGTGTTTCTCGCTGTTGTTGTGTGAGATTTTCGGGGACCATTTTTGCACAAATCTTTCTCATACCAAGATCTTCAGTTAATATTACCGTTTCTCGATCGATGTTGAGTTCTTCTGTGATCATTTTCACGGATAATCTTCGATCAGATCGTACGATTTCACGCACCCTGTTCAAGTTGACATCTGTCCGTGAGGTTGACGGTCGTCCACTGCGGTCTTCATTTTCAGCATTCGTTCTGCCTTCACTAAAAATTCTATGCCACCGAAAAAATTGAGGAGGTTATGTCTTGACATAACCTCCTCTCCAAAAGACTTCTTACCATAAGTTGTCGTCGCGTTTTCACCAAATTTAACGCAAATAGAAATGGCATACCGTTGCACAATATTTTGCGGTTTCATTTTTTTGTGACGAGAGACACAAACACACGTTCACTTATTACAGCACAACTCACGACTAAGCAGTTGCATCAATGTGCTGCTTGGACTTAGCTTATAGACCAAGGTCAAAGATGGTGTGCCTACGCAAGCTGCAGGGTTGCCACATCTTGCAAAGAAAAATCAGTCTCATTACTTTATTGTCGCATCTCGTATATGCAGTAGTGAAAATCTGCTGGATGAAAAACAAATATATATATGTATGTATATTTTTGACAAATGTCTTAAAAATTACACCGAAACATATGAGTGGTACCAGAACATAAATTTGTAGCATAACAAAAAGATCTATATCGTCCTGCCTTAAGAACACCCTAACTATTACTCATGCGGTGTCATTTTAAAACTTACCTCGCCGATACAACTTTGTGTTTGTATCACTTACAAGCGGGTTGACGGGGAATTATGTTACATTAGAACCACAGCAAAGAGCGAGGATAAAGTATTTTTTGAGCTACTAGATGTCACATGACAAAAATCAAGGCATAGGATAAAATAAAAACAAACTCATAATCAAATTATTCATGAAAACCTAGTATGAGATACAAATAATAAAGAATGTCATAGCTGTGTTAAGAATAACGTACCATTCTAGGATTATTTCAAAAAATGGAAAGTTAAGCAGTTTCCATTGTCTTGTTCACTAAATTACAATGCTACACATCAGCATGCTGGCCTGCTGAAATGTGATCCAGTTGATACACTTACAAAAAAATCACATTGATAAAAACTGGACATATATTAAACATTACTTTCAGAGAAAGCAATGACAATTGATGATTCTTATATATCATTTATGATCATAAAGGCCACTGGATAGATAGTGTATTCAATGTATTGTAGTGAAACAGTGTATTTGCATATTTATACAAGGTGTCCAAAATTGAGGTTTTTTTTTTTTGTCTTCAGTCATTTGACTGGTTTGATGCAGCTCTCCAAGATTCCCTATCTAGTGCTAGTCGTTTCATTTCAGTATACCCTCTACATCCTACATGCCCAACAATTTGTTTTACATACTCCAAACGTGGCCTGCCTACACAATTTTTCCCTTCTACCTGTCCTTCCAATATTAAAGCGACTATTCCAGGATGCCTTAGTATGTGGCCTATAAGTCTGTCTCTTCTTTTAACTATATTTTTCCAAATGCTTCTTTCTTCATCTATTTGTCGCAATACCTCTTCATTTGTCACTTTATCCACCCATCTGATTTTTAACATTCTCCTATCGCACCACATTTCAAAAGCTTCTAATCTTTTCTTCTCAGATACTCCGATCGTCCAAGTTTCACTTCCATATAAAGCGACACTCCAAACATACACTTTCAAAAATCTTTTCCTGACATTTAAATTAATTTTTGATGTAAACAAATTATATTTCTTACTGAAGGCTCGTTTAGCTTGTGCTATTCGGCATTTTATATCGCTCCTGCTTCGTCCATCTTTAGTAATTTTACTTCCCAAATAACAAAATTCTTCTACCTCCATAATCTTTTCTCCTCCTATTTTCACATTCAGCGTTCCATCTTTGTTATTTCTACTACATTTCATTACTTTTGTTTTGTTCTTGTTTATTTTCATGCGATAGTTCTTGCGTAGGACTTCATCTATGCCGTTCATTGTTTCTTCTAAATCCTTTTTACTCTCGGCTAGAATTACTATATCATCAGCAAATCGTAGCATCTTTATCTTTTCACCTTGTACTGTTACTCCGAATCTAAATTGTTCTTTAACATCATTAACTGCTAGTTCCATGTAAAGATTAAAAAGTAACGGGGATAGGGAACATCCTTGTTGGACTCCCTTTCTTATTAGGGCTTCTTTTTTATGTTCTTCAATTGTTATTGTTGCTGTTTGGCTCCTGTACATGTTAGCAATTGTTCTTCTATCTCCGTATTTGAACCCTAATTTTTTTTAAATGCTGAACATTTTATTCCAGTCTACGTTATCGAATGCCTTTTCTAGATCTATAAACGCCAAGTATGTTGGTTTGTTTTTCTTTAATCTTCCTTCTACTATTAATCTGAGGCCTAAAATTGCTTCTCTTGTCACTATACTTTTTCTGAAACCAAATCGGTCTTCTCCTAACACTTCTTCCACTCTCCTCTCAATTCTTCTGTAT
Source organism: Lycorma delicatula (assembly GCF_047948215.1). NCBI lineage: Eukaryota > Metazoa > Arthropoda > Insecta > Hemiptera > Fulgoridae > Lycorma > Lycorma delicatula. Next base: position 1,478,343 of record NC_134458.1, read on the forward strand.
AAAATTCTAGTTAAGATTTTTGATGCATGACTAGTTAAACTAATTGTTCTGTATTCTTCACATTTATCTGCCCCTGCTTTCTTTGGTATCATAACTATAACACTTTTTTTGAAGTCTGATGGAAATTCCCCATTTTCATAAATATTACACACCAGTTTGTATAATCTATCAATCGCTTCCTCACCTGCACTGCGCAGTAATTCTACAGGTATTCCGTCTGTTCCAGGAGCCTTTCTGCCATTTAAATCTTTTAATGCTCTCTTAAATTCAGGTAATGCTCTCTTAAAATTGAGGTATCATTTTAATTTTCAGATTCTAAATACATTCCGGTTAGTTAATATGGAATGTTACACGAAGGAACAATGTGTTTTTATTATTAAAACATTTTTTGAAAATGGCAAAAGTTTTCAAGTTGTAATTAGGAAATATAATTTCAGTACTACCACAGCCACCTTATTCACCAGATATAGCTCCGTGCGACTTTTTTCTATTTCCAAGAGTCAAAATGGCGGTCAAGGGACACAAACACGTGTTCACTTATTACAGGACAACTCACGACTGAGCAGTTGCATCAATGTGCTGCTTGAACTAGAAGTAGCTTATAGACCAAGGTCAAAGATGGTGTGTCTACGCAACCTGCTGGGTTGCCACAAGTTGCAAAGAATATATATATATATATATATATATATATATATATATATATATAAACTAAAGAAGTTAGAAAATTTTCAAATGCAATTCATTAGGTCAACAACAAAAATAACAAAAACAAAAGCAGAAAACCTCGACGTTAAAGTCGAGGTTTTATGTCTTGGACAAAAAATTAAGGTTTCTGCTTTTGTTTTTGTTATTTTGTTTGTTTCGTTGTTGACCTAACGAATTGCATTGGAAAATGTTTTATTAATTTGGATAATTTTCTAACTTATTTGGTTTCTTATATTTGTCTAACCAAAGAATAAAGTTTAGTTATTATTTTATTATAAGGAGTGTCCAAAATTGAGGTATCATTTTAATTTAAAAAAAAAAAATTTTTTTTTTCAGATATTAAAAATATTTTTATTTCAGTTTATTACAAAAAGCTGTTTTAAGGTTCCGATTTTTTTTTTTTTTTGTCTTCAGTCATTTGACTGGTTTGATGCAGCTCTCCAAGATTCCCTATTTAGTGCTAGTCGTATCATTTCGGTATACCCTCTACATCCTACATCCCCAACAATCTGTTTTACATACTCCAAACGTGGCCTGCCTACACAATTTTTCCCTTCTACCTGTCCTTCCAATATTAAAGCGACTATTCCAGGATGTGGCCTATAAGTCTTGTCTCTTCTTTTAACTATATTTTTCCAAATGCTTCTTTCTTCATCTATTTGCCGCAATATGTCTCTTTATCACTTTATCCACCCATCTGATTTTTAACATTCTCCTATAGCACCGCATTTCAAAAGCTTCTAATCTTTTCTTCTCAGACACTCCGATTGTCAAAGTTTCACTTCCGTATAAAGTGACACTCCAAACATACACTTTCAAAAATCATTTCCTGACATTTAAATTAATTTTTGATGTAAACAAATTATATTTCTTACTGAAGGCTCGTTTCGCTTGTGCTATTCGGCATTTTATATCGCTCCTGCTTCGTCCATCTTTAGTAATTCTACTTCCCAAATAACAAAATTCTTCTACCTCCATAATCTTTTCTCCTCCTATTTTTACATTCAGTGGTCCATCTTTGTTATTTCTACTACATTTCATTAGTTTCATTTTGTTCTTGTTTATTTTCTTTTGTAGGACTTCATCCATGCCATTCATTGTTTCTTCTAAATCCTTTTTACTCTCGGCTAGAATTACTATATCACCAGCAAATCGTAGCATCTTTATCTTTTCACCTTGTACTGTTACTCCGAATCTAAATTGTTCTTTAACATCATTAACTGCTAGTTCCAGCTAGGTTCCGGTTAAAAATGAAAAATTATGTCGGTCAAGTGACCCCCCCCCCCTCCTACTGTCTTGCAATCTTTTACCATAATTATCAATCACGTTTTTCAATAAACTGTTTTCAATGGTAGATATCTGCTCGATAATGTTGGTTTTAAGCTCTTGAACTGTTGTGGGATTATTTCTGTACACTTTTGTTTTAAAAAAACCCCATAAAAAAAAATCTTAAAGGTGTCAAATCGCACGATCTTGGTGGCCATTTTACTCCTCCTCTACGAGAAATAAGGCGATTTTCCAAATTTTCTTTCAAAAGATTCATTGTTTCTCTTGCTGTACGACAAGTGGCACCATCCTGTTAAAACCACATATTCTCTACATCTAAATCATTAATTTTCCGCCACAAAAAGCTTCGGATCATCTCCCTGTAGCGATCTGCATTGACCGTAATCGCATTTCCATTTTCGTTTTCAAAAAAATATGGTCCGATGACTCCTCTGGACCACAAACCACACCAAACCGTTACTTTTTGTGGATGTAATGGTTGCTCTAAGACATCTCTTGGATTCTCTTCACCCCAAATACGGCAATTCTGCTTGTTGACGTGTAGCCATTGAGCTGGAAATGGGTTTCGTCGGTGAAGATTATTTTGTTAAGAAAATTCTCATTTTCTTCTTGTTTTTTGATAGCCCAAGAAACGAATTGCCGACTTGATGCATGGTCAGCTGGATCTTATAAGCCTTTAAATGGAGATCACGATGCAAAATGTTGAATAATGTGGATTGTTTGATGTTTAATTGCTGCGAACGATGACGAATGGATGTTTTTGGATCTTCTTCAACACAGCTGCTATATTCTCGGTTGAACGACCACTATGTTGATAAATTCCTAATTATAGTCTCATTACTTTATTGTTGCACCTCGTATATATACACAAAACCTTTCCATCACAGCAGGAGGAAATTGCTTAGTACAGTTATACCATACCACGGATCCCACCGAATTGGGGAATCCCGGGTAACCCACTGGGTTAATCTAGTGGTGAATTCGTCATTGCAAATCAGCTGATTTTGAAGTTGAGAGTTCTAAGGTTCAAATCCTAGTAAAGGTACTTTTATACGGATTTAAATACTAGATCTTGGACACCGGTCTTCTTTGGTGGCTAGGTTTCAATTAACTACACTTCTCAGGAGTAGTTGACCTGAGAATGTACAGGAATACACTTCATTCACAATTCATACATGTCATCCTCTGAATTAATACTTGGTATTGGTTCCAGAGGCTAAACAGGAAAAGAGAGTATTTGAATACTACAGAGTGATTTTTTAGTTCTGTTAGCAAATTTCAAATATAATTTAAGAAAGGGAAATTTAAGTGGAATAAAAAAATATATTTGTTACTTACAAAAGAGATTTAATAAAAAGCTACTACTTACGTAATCGTTAAAGAATATGCTCAAAATGACCACCGTTTGCGGTTATACATGTACAGACTCTTTTCAGCATATTAGCAGAAACTTTTTTAAGAGTCGCATTGGAAATATTCGCGATTAAGTCTGTAATATTGACTTAGTTCATCAATAATGTGTAGATTGTTTTTGAAGGCCTTAATATAGCCCGACAAAAAGCAGTCAGGAGATATGAGGTCCAGGGACCTTGGAGGCCATAAGCCCTTGCTTATTATTCGATCATTAAAGAACTCTTACAGAAAATCCACGGTTTCTCGAGACGTGTGGCATGACGTCTTGCTGAAACCAGCAATACCCGTGCTTGAGATTCCAGGAGAGACACAAATTGGCGTACAATATTCCTGTATACTTCACCATTTACTGTCTGTTCGAAGAATACGGGAATGACTATATGATGACGAGATATCGCACACCACACACCAATTTTTTCAGGATGCAAAGATTTGTCTTGTAAAAAGTGTTAGGATTTTAAACCGCCCAAATTTGACAATTTTGACTGTTCACATAACCGTCGAGATGGATCCAAGCTTCATCGCTAAAGAATAGTGTGTTTAAAAATTCAATTCCGCGATATTGCAGTCGTTTCTTTAAATCTGGAGGCTGAAACTCTTGGACTAATCGTACACGATTAGTGCGATTATAATTATACACATATAGTGCGATTTCAATTTTTTAATGGCTTTCTGAACATTAGAATATGACAAACCGATTTGCGTGGAAAGTTTTCGTAAACTTTACCGTGGAGAATTGAGCAATCTTGTTTTCACGTTCTCTAAAACGTCATCTGTCAAGCGAGTAGGTCGACGGTTATGTTTTCTGTCGGAAACACTACCTCTCAAAATCGGTTTCCTAGCCTAGAAGTTGACAATTTTCTGGTGAAGGAACACAGACAAATTAATTTGAAATGATTCTTTTTAACTCGTATACGATTTTGTAGCAAAATATTGTTCAAGAATGAAAATTCGTTCTATGGTTGTTCGTAACACGACCGGAAATGGCACAAACGTTTACACAACTCAAGGAGAACGGAACGGAATGCAAGGATGTTGGAGGGTGCAATACCCTCCTACTTTTCGCAGTATACAGACTTTTGTCGTTTGCTGCTGGGTGATTCTAATGGACTGGCGGTTATTAATAATGGTTGGCGTTTATTCGTTTTGTGAAGTTTGGATTGCGTTCCGATCCAATGGAGGGTTTGTCGGTAGGGGCCCGATGGAACGATGTGCTAATAAGCTTATCTTCCATGAAGCACTCCATTTCAGCCTAGAGTGGGCTGAAATCCTTTATTTAGGTGGGCGTCCTAAATTTAGGAGAGTACATCGGAGGCGATTTTTGGGCTTACACTTTGTCATTTACTTAATTCACTTCAATTTAACTTAGTTTGAATTAAGGAAATGTGATTGGATGGATTGCTTTGGGGCGTTGCGTCCCAGAGCTATCTCGGTCAATAGATAATAGATTGGGATTTACTAGTCTGGGCGTGGTATACCTCTATTAAGGGTTAGATGTCTGCTCGCCGTAAGGGCAGGCAGGAGAGATATACATAACGCAGGTTGTTTTTCGAGCGCCCGTGCGCCAGGGTGGTGACAATTTTGAATAAGACGCCCCCCCCTATTATATATAAATTTGGACTTGATGCAGCTGCTGGTCTAGCCCTACAAAATATAATGGTCTGCGGGGGGTTTGGGGGGGGTCTGGTGGTGTATGGCCAAACACGCTTTCTTCTAGCTGTCCTTGTAGTACTTGGGAGTTTCACCTGAAAAATAAAAAGCGCCCAAGCGCACAGCGAATTGAACTGTTGAAGGGGTGAGAAAGATTGCTCTTTCATCACTGTGGTACGTGGGGTGATGAGTTAAGGCAGTTGTGCTGCCGGAAGGGTATGGAACTCAAGGAGAATCAACTCACACTGCCGTATCTATACCGGTTTAGTAACACTACTAACTTTATGTCACAAAATTTCCCTTTCTTAGAAAAAAATTACGAGACATTAACAATTGGGTAACAGAACTAAAAAATCACCTGTACTAGTGTCAAAGACTGAAAAAAAAAATCATAGCAGGCAGGGAGACATTTGATAAGTGAACACTTTTTTTCTTGCACTTTGTTTTTTAAAATTCCAGAATGTTACTTACTTTCTGAATAGCCCTCGTACTTTGTGAGCAAATCGCATCGTATGAATAAAATTCAGATGAAATATTTAGAAAGCTTTGGCTGAGAGAAATATAAATGATCTTTCATCTGCATAAGAATCAGGAAAAATTTTACCCTGATTTGCAAATCTGACGATCGTAGATCGATTTGTCTTTTCAAGATGTTTGCATGTTACCAAATAAGAGTTATCACAAGTGTCGGTAGTTTTATCAGCTGAAATCCAAATAATGCGATGAGTTCATTGCATATTTCTTCCAGAACATGTATATTCATCTGGTATATTTCGATTAGAGCATTATTTCGCAAAAAAATCTTTTAAAGTAGGATTTGTAAGTACAGGGTGTCCCATATAAAATGCAACCCATCGATCACTCATCCATGACATTTCAAAAGTCAAGCTTACTCCCTACTCGTTACTGAAATGGACTCATCCAACTTCTGAACATCCCGGCAATGCAGTAGAACACTACCGATAGTAACAACGATGCAATCATAACGTTCAGTGTATTGTTAGATACAAGATGGTGTTTTCGCTAGATGAACGTGTTTTCATTGTCGAGTCTTACTTCAGTACGAAATCATCGGTCGCAGTGCAAGATTTGTTTCACCATAAGTACACAGATAAACCGGCTCCTAACAAAACATCAGTATTAAGGTTAGTTCCAAATTTAGAGAGACCGGTTCTGTTTATAACAAGGAACACAAAAGATTTGTCAGTGTTGAATCCAGATACAGCCGCTGAAATCAAAGACCGATTACTCGCCTCGCCAAATAAATCGATCAGTTGTTTGTCTGCTGAAATTAATTTGTCTAAATCAACTCTTCATTGGGCGACCAAACGATTACAATTACGACCTTATCGCATTTAAAAGGGTTCATTGACTTCTTGAGCCCGACAAAGAAAAAACGGCTACAATATTGTCAACGGTTCCATCGGTTTCTGCGCGAGGGAATTAATGTTACGGATTCGTTATTTTTCACAGATGAAGCACGGTTTCATTTGGACGGCTACGTAAACAGCCAAAACAGTAGAATTTGGAGCGCTGAAAATCCCCATGTTTATCACGAAAAACAATTACACTTGCAGAAGTCGGGCGTGTGGTTCACGATATCGCGGAAGAAAATAATCGGCCCTATATTTTTCGAGTATACCATTAATGCAGAACGATATCAGGATATTTTATTTCAGTTCATCGCACTGTTGGAAGAGGAAGACAGACACTGCTGGCTACAACATGACGGTGCGACATCGCACTACGCAGGTTCAACTTCTGATTTCGTCGAGGAATTCTTTGGTAATCGTGTTATCGGTCGAGGCTTGTGGCTACCAAGATCTCAGATTTGACTGCGGCTGAATTTTTTTCTACGGGGTTACCTCAAAGAAAAAACCTACAGCAACAAGCCACAAACACTTGAACGATTGAAATTCAATATTGAACAAGCTGTATTAAATATCCAGCCAGAAATTTTGAAAAAAGTTGCAAGAAACGCTGTAAAAAGAATTGAAGCTTGTATTCCAGAAGATGGCGACCACTTCCAACATTTACTCTAAATGTAAGGTAATGGATGGTAATAATAAAAATTACATTTATATTTACACATGCCTTTTTATTATTTCAATACCTACCAATATAAGGTTGGGTTGCGTTTTATATGGGACACCCTGTAGTTTCAAAAGGGGTACCCTACTGAAAAATATGGTAAATATATTGAAAATATGCATATAATCCAGTCTAATCACCAAAATTACATAATCGCATCTTAGTGCTTGAAGAGAACTTACAAAATCGTAATTTTTAACACGTTAACTGTATAATTACAGTTCTCGCACTGCAATGAAAGCATTCGATCATAATAAATTACGTACTATCAAAAAATCCTAGTAACATAATAAGCATACAGTTTTATTTATTGCAATAAAAAATATAAACTCGTTAACAAACTGAAATAAATTTTCCAAAGTTTATTTACTATTTAATACAAGTTTATTTTAATAAAATAATGAACGGTAATAATAATAACAATAATTTAATTCCATTACAATAGTTATAATTTATTAAGAACAGTTCTTTTAAACGAACAAAGTAAACCATCGGTTTTTAAAATAAAATAGATGTTTCTTTTAATTACAACTTTTAAATATATCACCGACATATTAATTTTTTTAAATTAATCTAATTACAATCGATCAATAATCAGTAGTACATATAAAAAAAAGAAGTGATACATGAATTATGTGTATGGAAATATTATAATAATCATAATAAACAAAAAAGAAAATACGATGCGTCGATCAAGTTAAAAGTGTATCGTCTAGCTCTTCTTCTTTACCTTCTGGTTGAATCGCTACTTTTCTTAAAACTTTTGTAATTACATCGCTCAGTGATTCACGTGCTCCAATTTCCAAAAGATTCATACAACTCTGTAACCGAAAATAAATAACGTAAACATTTTAAACATTTATTTAAAATAAATAAAAAATTATAACTTGTATAATAATCTCAGAAAATTAAAAAATAACATTCTACGAGTCGGAGCGTGGAATGTTAGAAGCTTGAAAAAGGTTGGTAGGCTAGAAAATTTAAAAAGGGAAATGGGTAGGACAAATGTGGATATAGTAGGAATTAGTGAGGTTCGGTGGGAAGAGGAAGGCGACTTTTGGTCAGGTGATTTTAGAGTAATTAACTCAGCGTCAAATAATGGGCAGGCAGGAGTAGGTTTCGTGATGAACAAGAAGATAGGGAGGAGAGTGGAGTATTTCAAGTCGCATAGCGATAGAATCATTGTAATAAGGATAAAATCAAAACCTAAACCGACAACGATTGTTAACGTCTATATGCAGAAACAATACTGAGATCTGAATTTAAGAGAGCATTAAAAGATTTAAATGGCAGAAAGGCTCCTGGAATAGACGGAATACCTGTAGAATTACTGCGCAGTGCAGGTGAGGAAGCGATTGATAGATTATACAAACTGGTGTGTAATATTTATGAAAAAGGGGAATTTCCGTCAGACTTCAAAAAAAGTGTTATAGTTATGATACCAAAGAAAGCAGGGGCAGATAAATGTGAAGAATACAGAACAATTAGTTTAACTAGTCATGCATCAAAAATCTTAACTAGAATTTTATACAGAAGAATTGAGAGGAGAGTGGAAGAAGTGTTAGGAGAAGACCGATTTGGTTTCAGGAAAAGTATAGGGACAAGGGAAGCAATTTTAGGCCTCAGATTAATAGTAGAAGGAAGATTAAAGAAAAATAAACCAACATACTTGGCGTTTATAGACGTAGAAAAGGCTTTCGATAACTCAGACTGGAATAAAATGTTCAGCATTTTAAAAAAATTAGGGTTCAAATACAGAGATAGAAGAACAATTGCTAACATGTACAGGAACCAAACAGCAACAGTAATAATTGAAGAACATAAGAAAGAAGCCCTAATAAGAAAGGGAGTCCGACAAGGATGTTCCCTATCTCCGTTACTTTTTAATCTTTACATGGAACTAGCAGTTAATGATGTTAAAGAACAATTTAGATTCGGAGTAACAGTACAAGGTGAAAAGATAAAGATGCTACGATTTGCTGATGATATAGTAATTCTAGCCGACAGTAAAAAGGATTTAGAAGAAACAATGAACGGCATAGATGAAGTCCTACGCAAGAACTATCGCATGAAAATAAACAAGAAAAAAACAAAAGTAATGAAATGTAGTAGAAATAACAAAGATGGACCGCTGAATGTGAAATAGGAGGAGAAAAGATTATGGAGGTAGAAGAATTTTGTTATTTGGGAAGTAAAATTACTAAAGATGGACGAAGCAGGAACGATATAAAATGCCGAATAGCACAAGCTAAACGAGCCTTCAGTAAGAAATATAATTTGTTTACATAAAAAATTAATTTAAGTGTCAGGAAAAGATTTTTGAAAGATTATGTTTGGAGTGTCGCTTTATATGGAAGTGAAACTTGGACGATCGGAGTATCTGAGAAGAAAAGATTAGAAGCTTTTGAAATGCGGTGCTATAGGAGAATGTTAAAAATCAGACGGGTGGATAAAGTGACAAATTAAGAGGTATTGCGACGATGAATAAATAGATGAAGAAAGAAGCATTTGGAAAAATATAGTTAAAAGAAGAGACAGACTTATAGGCCACATAGTAAGGCATCCTGGAATAGTCGCTTTAATATTGGAAGGACAGGTAGAAGGGAAAAATTGTGTAGGCAGGCCACGCTTGGAATATGTAAAACAAATTGTTAGGGATGTAGGATGTAGAGCGTATACTGAAATGAAACGACTAGCACTAGATAGGGAATCTTGGAGAGCTGCATCAAACCAGTCAAATGACTGAAGACAAAAAAAAAAAAAAATAATCTCTTGATTTAAACGCTAAAAATTATTTAGTTTATAATACAGGGTAACCCTGTATTATAAACTATCCAAAAATACCTATCTACACTAGAGCTGGATGGTGGAGTAAGGGAATAATATTCGGTGTGCTAGATAGGAGAAACCAGGTTGGTTAGTTCCGTGCTCTGTTCTGTCATCAGTACAGTCACGAGTGAGAAAGTCGTCTATTGCCCGATGTATAATCATAAAATTTTTAATTAACAGAAGCATTAAACCTGCAGAAATTTTAACTCTTTTAATGGTACAGTTTGGGGACGCTACACCGTCTCAGAACCGAGTGTATATGTGGGCCAAATAATTTAAGTGCGCGCAAGAGAGTGTAGATAACAAAAGTCCTGATCGATGCCCAAGGTCACAAATCACATCTGTGCCATTTGAGAGCTTATTGCTGGTTCACTGTTAAAATCGCATCAGAAGTGGGTATCAACTACGGGAGTAGTTTAGAAAAATTAATGTTCGATGGGTTCTGAGGTTTTTTTTTTGTCTTCAGTCATTTGACTGGTTTGATACGGCTCTCCAAGATTCCCTATCTAGTGCTAGTCGTTTCATTTCAGTATACCCTCTACATCCTACATCCCTAACAATTTCTTTTACATATTCCAAACGTGGCCTGCCTACACAATTTTTTCCTTCTACCTGTCCTTCCAATATTAAAGCGACTATTCCAGGATGCCTTAGTATGTGGCCTACACACCTCTTCATTTGTCACTTTATCCACCCGTCTGATTTTTAACATTCTCCTATAGCACCGCATTTCAAAAGCTTCTAATCTTTTCTTCTCAGATACTCCGATCGTCCAAGCTTCACTTCCATATAAAGCGACACTCCAAACATATACTTTCAAAAATTTTTTCCTGACATTAAATTAATTTTTGATGTTAACAAATTATATTTCTTACTGAAGGCTCGTTTAGCTTGTGCTATTCAGAGGTTATCGACCAAAATCAAAAACAGGTCAGGTTGGAGATCTGTAAGAGACTTCTAAATCGATTTTGGCAAGATGGGGACAATCGTCACATTTGATGAGATGAAGGTCTATCATTACTCTCTGGAATCAAATATGATGAGTAAGGGGCGGCAAAGGAAGGATGAGTGAGGGCTGTCCATTGAAGACCAAAACCTGTCTGTCGGCCAGAAAAGTTCTTGCAATGATTTTTTTGACTCGAAGAAAGTTTTAATCGTCGATTTCAACAGTTCAACGAACTGTGAACGTAGCTTAAAATTGGCGGCTGCTACAGTCAACCAAAAACCACCGACCGAAACAAAAAGAAACAAAAAGATAGGGTACGGCCATCAGAGAGATGTAATCCTTCTCCATGACAAACGCCAGGCCGCAAACTGCGATGTTGACAGAAGGGATAGATTGGAAAAAATGATCTGGGAAAACCCTCGACCACCATCCCGAGAGTCCACATTTGTCCTAATCTAAAAATAATTAATTTTTTAAAAAACTTTTTGCCGTGCAGAAATGAAGGTTTGGAAGAAACACTGGTTTTCAATTATGCTTTTTACTTTCCCGTCTAGATAGCACTACACTGAAAACGGTCCAATTTGGGCTATATGATTTGCACCGAATCTTTACCAAATGGAAATTTTCCAGACATTAAATGTTTGTATATACGTGTGTACGGTGTTGGCCTCTAAATCACTTTTTATCTCTACAAATGTAAAATCTAAATTTATTTAAAATTAGTAATTAATTTAGTATTTGGTAATGAATTGGACAACGTAATTACGTTGTCCAATTCATAATTTTTACGCGTAAGAAAGGAGAGGGTGGTGCATTTTTAATAAATACTGTGAAAAAATGACTGGCGCTAAACAGTTAAAGGATCGTATTTAAAAGCGATAGTGCACATCAAAATACCAAAATTCTCGAGGCACATCAATTAGGTGTAATTAACTATAATGCAAATTAAAAGTTATTCATTAATATATTCTGAATAAAACAATTTATATTGCGGTAAAAAATAATTTAACAAATAATATTATACTTATCTCACCTGTTGAACAGTATCACCCTGTCTCAATCTAAGAACAGCGACTAGTGATAATTCACTGTTTGCCTTAACGTAACTATTTTTCTCTTTAGTACCGTTGACAAGCATAGGTATGGCAGCTCTCAAAAATTCAGGAGCAAGATCCGGTTCGACCCGTGCCAAATATGAACAAACTCTTGCGACCAACTGTTTCATCTCATTGCTGCTGTGATTCATTGTCTGAAATTAAAATGGTAATTTATAAAAAAAATATATGCAAAATTACACATTACGGTATAAAATAAAACAATGCAAAAATTGTTAGGTCGATATTACACAGGCGGTAGACGGTAATAAGTCAGTTGATGTGGTCATTTCTAAGTTGTTATGTTTTGCGAGATATGAATGCGATAGGGACAGATCGATCAAAGAAAATATGTTGTTTTGCGAATCAATACCTGATTGTATGACAAGAATATGTCTTTTTGATGAATAACAAATTAAGGGCCACTACATGATCGACAGATGATTTACCTTGTGGAAACCGCATTGTTCAGGGCTAATTAGAGAGTTTCTCACGGTACCACACTAGATGACCGTTAACCGTTCATTCCATCGACTTGCACAGGTCAAGTAGCTAAGACAATCACTTGAGGGGCACGATTTATCTTTACCGGATTTCAATACAGAATGCTTATTCTTCTTGGTTACACCGATGTTTCTGACCGAGAATCTAGAAAAACCTAGTCAGAGAATACTTGTAATTAGACTAAAGATATCATAGTGCAGTATCCAGAAGTTGAGATAAAAAAATAAGCCTTTATTTCCAGAGGAAAGTGTCACGGGAATTACTCGAGGCATACCGTAGATCGTCCATAGAAAAGGGAATGATTAATTCATTTCGCGAGTCTCCAATAACAAACAGGATACTCTACCTTGCACCTTATACCTCACAAACCCAGAACTAAACGACAATGTAGGAAAAACTGACAAACATCTTTGCCACATCAACCGGCGGTGAAGTCCGATCAACTGTGGAGATTGTCTTGATCTACTATGGCTCAAACTATTCTCCGTACGACAGGCGACTGTGTCGTCTGAGAAACTGTATCCACATAATTCAGCCGTGATTTATGTTTAGCACACCGTAACACTCGATGCATACAGCTCTTGCGTTCTGTACGGCAGAGAGCAATTCTCTTGTATAGGCCTTTGATTGAAATTACCTAAACCTGTGTGACAATTCTTTAGCGGATTGCAGCAGTTTTTGTCCTGCCAGGGAACAGCAGATCGGCTTAGCTTTCCACATGTTAAGAGGGATAAATTCATTTGCACTACTAAGCGTCAGGTGTGTAAATTTGTTAAGTCGGTATCATCGACGTGCTATACAGGCTGATTCAGAAGGATAAGGCAATACTTTCACAACTCATTGTAGAGACTAAAAATAAGAAAAAAATTCATATAAACATAGGTCTGAAAACGCTTAGTTAGCGAGTTATTCAGGGTGAAAGATTTCACCCAATTTTCAGTTCCTCCGGATAAATTAAGGCTTTCTGGGATGGTCAATTAACGGGCAAATTCAATTATTTCTTATGGTTTTTGAGATAGGAAATTGAAAAAAATAGGTCCCAGAACTGTATCTCTCTTAGTTTCTAAGATATCCCATGTAAAATGCCAAAAATAGGGTCAAAAAACACATTTTTTTTTACGTTTGACGTACAATAACGATGTTAAATTGGTTGTTTAATTGAAATATTGAGCCGTGTTGCAATTAATTGTGTGCTCGTTGCCGGACTACAGGCTGGAGATGTTGAACTTTCTGAATATGAAAAGGATGCAATCCATTATTATTTTAAATCTTCCTAACTCTACTTTGTGAAATATTACGCTGTGTTGCAATTAATCGTGTAATCGTTGCCGGACTACGTTAAATCATCTGCTGAATGTTTTCACCATCATCCGCGTGATTTGCTTGTCGTTCAGATGAAATATGAGCGCTGGGAAATGTACCGTTCTCAAGAAGATTATTAAAAATTATAATAAATATTTTACGATTCGGTACAACATGACTAGGATACCTACGTCGATATTCCGTTAACTGCTGCCGCAGCACTTCCATTGTAAAATCCATAGATGAAAATCACGTCGGCATATTAGGCATTAGTGAAGATACACAGCATTTTTCAAAACAAAACTAAACAGAATTCCACTTTTTTTACAAACTTGATTTTTATGCACTGTAAAGTGAATACAAAATTACACTTCTTAACAGTTTTCTGAAATTTTTACGATAAGAATTCGACGTAATACTGCAAGCACGATTGATCAGCGAATGGTTATTTAACATGTTACCACAATTAACTGAAACAATGAGTAGTATTTAAACAAATTGTGATGAAAAAAATCAGTGTTGCCAACTTGTTTTCCGTAGGTCTAAAATTATTGTACCTACTTACACACATCTGTTTTCTTTTTTTTTTTGTAACATTTTCTTCTAAGTTTTCATCGGTTTTGTTGTTAATAAAAATCGACATGTTTAAAATTTTATTTGTTTTCTGTTGACATTATTTACATCAATCTTCTCAAAATTAAATTCTCTACAATTTATGTTTAACAAATGTACGATTTATTGCCAATTTAACAACGTTATTGTACGTCAAATGTAAAAAAAATGTGTTTTTCAACCCTATTTTTGGCATTTTACATGGGATATCTTAGAAACTAAGAAAGAAACAGTTCTGGGACCTACTTTTTACGATTTCCCAATTAAAAAACCATAAGAAACAATCGAATTTGCCCCTTTATTGATCTTCCCAGAATTTCAGAAAACCTTAATTTATTCGGAGGAACTGAAACTCGGGAAGAAACAATCAAATTTGTATATATATAATCATTCTATATATATATATATATATATATTATAAAAAGTTCATATAAACATAAGTCCGAAAAAGCTTTGTTAGCGAGTTATACAGGATGAAAGATTTTGCCCGAGTTGCAGTTCCTCCAGGTTAGTTAAGGCTTTCTGAAATTCTGAGAAGGTCAATTAAGGGGCAAATTCAATTGTTTCTTATGGTTTTTGAGCTGGGAAATCGAAAAAAAATTGGTCCCAGAACTGTATCTCTCATAATTTCTAAATTATACCATGTAAAACGCCAAAAATAGGGTCAAAACACATTTTTTACGTTTGAAATGTGTTCTTCAAACACATATTTTGTTCAAGTGTAAAAAATGTGTTTTTCGACCCTATTTTTGGCATTTTAGAAATTAAGAGAGAAACAGTTCTGGGGCCTATTTTTTTTCGATTTCCCAGCTCAAAAACCATAAGAAACAATCGAATTTGCCCCTTAATTGACCTTCCCAGAATTTCAGAAATCCTTAATTTACCCAGAGGATGTGAAACACGGGTGAAATCTTTCACCCTGTATAACTCGCTAATGAAGTGTTTTCGGACCTTTTTATATGAACTTTTTTCTTATTTTTAGCCTCTAAATCGTGTTATCAAAGTATTGTCCTATCCTTCTGAATCACTCTGTACATATATATATATTCAAACTATTTTTGGCATTTTACACGGGATATCTTAGAAACTAAGATAGATACCAGTTCTGAGAACTATTTTTTTCAATATCCCAGTGCAAAATCCATACGGAACAATCGAATTTGCCCCTTAACCTTCCCAGAATTTCAGAAAACCTTAATTTACCCGGAGGAACTGAAACTCGGGCAAAATCTTTCACCCTGTATAAAGAAGTGTTTTCGGATCTATATTTATATAAAATTTTTTCTACTTTTTAGCCTTTAGAATGAGTTGTCAAAGTATTGATTGCCTTATCCTCCTGAATCACCCTGTATATCTGTGTACATTTCCTTATATAGCTGAAATACTTTTTTTTTTAATAATATTATTTATCAAAAATATTGATTCAATTTTTTACGACTAACAAAATCACAGTAATAAATATTTCAAAATTTCTTTACTCAAAACATATACAGAGTAATCTCTGGATGACCTAGTTCTAACTCTACTAACTAACGTAAGATAACAAACTTGGTCGGCCGTTCTAGATTGATTTACCCATTATATACAAAATTCACTAAAATACAATATAAAATAAGCTATTAAAATAATTCAGCTCTTCAGAATCTCCTTTTTGATAATAAAAATAACAAGCTGTATAAAACAATTAAAAACATAATATATATATATAATCATAATGAAAAATCAATCTACTCACTCGAACGAATGGAGTCAATAACGGTTGAGGTAGTGTCTGTTTAATCTGCATTAAATATTGAAATAAATAACCACACCCTCTAACACCATTCATCGCTATTGGAACCTAGAAACAAATATAAAATCTTAAAAAAAAAAAATTACAGGCAGATATGAAATGTTAAGTTATCAAATTTCTTGGAATCGGCATGACACGACCGATTGAAAAAAAATTTTTAAAAATGTTATTAAAATGATCAAGTGAAATAGAGAAATCAATCATAATGTGTCTAGTATACGGTAAAGAAATACAAGGGTAGTTGATAGAGAAAAGAGATTGATTTTGAAACGGTATCCTGATGAATTAACAGTTTAATAGCTGTAATTCTATTAGTGTGGGATTCATTAGAAATAATATTCTGTTTGCCGCATCACTCTAAAAAATGTTACTCGCAAAACGCTTACGAGGAAGAGTGTATACACAATGTTACAATTTTTTTTTTGTCTTCAGTAATTTGACTGGTTTGATGCAGCTCTCCAAGATACACAATTTTTTCCTTCTACCTGTCCTTCCAATATTAAAGCGATTATTTCAGGATGCCTTAGTATGTGGCCTATAAGTCTGTTTCTTCTTTTAACTATATTTTTCCAAATGCTTCTTTCTTCATCTATTTGCTGCAGTACCTCTTCATTTGTCAATTTATCCACCCATTAATTTTTAACATTCTCCTTTAGCAACGCATTTCAAAAGCTTCTAATCTTTTCTCCTCAGATACTCAGATCGACCAAGTTTCATTTCCATATAAAGCGACACTCCAAACATATACTTCTTTTTCCTGACATTTAAATTAATTTTTGATGTAAACAAATTACATTTCTGACTGAAGGCTCATTTTGCTTGTGCTATTCTGCATTTTATATCGCTCCTGCTTCATTGATCTTTAGTAATTCTATTTCCCAAATAACAAAATTCTTCTACCTCCGTAATCTTTTCTCCTCTTATTTTCAAATTCAGTGGTCCATCTTTGTTATTTCTAATACAATTCATTACTTTTGTCTGGTTCTTGTTTATTTTCATGCGTAGGACTTCATCCGTGCCGTTCATTGTTTCTTCTAAATCCTTTTTACTCTCGGTTAGAATTACTATATCATCGACAAATCGTAGCATCTTTATCTTTTCACCTTGTACTGTTACTCCGAATCTAAATTGTTCTTTAACATCATTAACTGCTAGTTCCGTGTAAAGATTAAAAAGTAACGGAGATAGGGAACATCCTTGTTGGACTCCCTTTCTTATTAGGGCTTCTTTCTTATGTTCTTCAATTGTTATTGTTGCTGTTTGGTTCCTGTACATGTTAGCAATTGTTCTTCTATTTCTATATTTGAACCTAATTTTTTTTAAATGGTGAACATTTTATTCCAGTCTACGTTATCGAAAGCCTTTTCTAGGTCTATAAACGCCAAGTATGTCGGTTTGTTTTTCTTTAATCTTCCTTCTACTATTAATCTGAGCCCTAAAATTGCTTCCCTTGTCCCTATACTTTTCCTGAAACCAAATCGGTCTTCTCCTAACACTTCTTCCACTCTCCTCTCAATTCTTCTGTATAGAATACTAGTTAAGATTTTTGAGGTGTGACTAGTTAAGCTAATTCTTCTATAACATTTTTTTGAAGTCTGACGTTAATTCCCCTTTTTCATAAATATTACACACCAGTTAGTATAATCTATCAATCGCTTCCTCACCTGCACTGCGCAGTAATTCTACAGGTATTCCGTCTATTCCAGGAGCCTTTCTGCCATTCAAATCTTTTAATGCTTTCTTAAATTAAGATCTCAGTATTCTTTCTCCCCTCTCATCCTCTTCGACTTCCTTAACACTTCCTCTTCTTCTTCTATAACACCATTTTCTAATTCATTTCCTTCGTATAACTCTTCAATATATTCCACCCATCTATCGACTTTACCTTTCGTATTATATATTGGTGTACCATCTTTGTTTAACACATTATTAGATTTTAATTTATGTACTCCAAAATTTTCCTTAACTTTCCTGTATGCTCCGTCTATTTTAGCAGTTACAATTAATAGAAGTTTTCAAACTGGGCACACCAAAGTAGTTGAAATGTAAGAGTGATGCTCAAAATGTTTTTTAAAATATTTTTTATAATAATGTTGTTAATTACGGATATGTTCCACAATTTAGATCAGTTTAATCTAGAAGAAACGTGTATTTAAGGGAAGAGGTTGAAACCAGGCAAAATAAACGTGAATTTTACATCGCAACATTGCTTGTATTCATTCAATCAGCTCTTCTTATGCGTTTGATTTTCGTACCTTCAGGATTCCTTCTGTTTCTGCAGATGTAAGCCATTCTGAAAGAATACAGTTTTCCAAACGACGTATAAGGTTTCATTACGGGACATCCAGGGTGAAATACGGACCAGAATAGGGCCACTAAAAATTAAAACCGATAAATTAAAAATAAAACCGACCTCAATACAGAAGTAAAATTCCAACAAAATCTCTTCTTCGTAACAAATTTGTCGACAGTTTTGTTCTAAGAAGGGAAATTTTATATCGCTGATTTATATGCTTACATAGTAATCTATCTATCTACGCTATCTACCTACCCAAATCTAATTAGAAATTTTACAATAATTAAAATATTGTTACGAGCTGTTTTATTTTTCACTAAATTTAATAAAATTACAAACAAATTTTTAACAAACATATACGTGTCATAAAATTTAACACAGTTTTCTCCTTCATAAAACAACAGCCAATAGTAATAAAAGCATTCAAAAAAATGAATACATGATATGGTCTACGAAACGATACCATAAAAATAAGCAAGAAAAATAATTTTTTCTGGTTTTCACTGTTTTTAATAGAATACAAAATTATGAAAATTTTGACGCTATCATAAATATGGAATTTTTTAAATCCATTTTTGTGAAATGTTGTTTTTCGGGAAAATGCGTTTAAAGTTTTTGAGAAGTAAAATTCAATAGCCGGAGTGAAAGAATGTTTCCACGAGAATATTATATTAAAATTTTCATGATTTTGTGTAGAATTACGTTATATATTCTAAAAAAAAAACAGAATCGTTTTAAAACATTTTTTTTAATAACGAAGAATCATAGGAAGTACTGAAGAAATTACATTATTCTTGCATCAAGAATTCTAGAAATTCCAATTTCATTTCCAAATGATAGATAAGGTTTCATTATGGATGTTATAAAAGAAATTATAAAAGATTAAAACATTATCAAACAAAACAACACCGTGAACTATATAGATACCTTAAGAACAAAAAAAGAATTAACATACAAGGGTTATTTTTTTTCAAGGTCAGATCAGTCACGAAATTAAAACCACAGTGAAAATAAAAATTTTTATATTTGTAATAAGTACTTACATAGTACGCTATTTCTCTACATACTTGCCACTCCGATTTAGACATTTGTCGTAATGTGGTACTAACTTTCTAATACCCTCGTTATAGAACGGAGTCGCCTGTGTTTTCAGCCATGTTTTTACGCTGGTTAGCAGCTTGATGTCTGCGCCAAAATTTTGTCCTCCTAGCCAGCAGCATTTCTCAAAGAGGTGAAAATCGGATGGAGCCAAGTCCAGGCTGTATGGTGGGTGATCAAACACTTCCCAACGAAAACGCTGCAGGAGCTTCTTTGTTATAGCTGCATTGTGCGGCCGAGCATTGTCATGGAGAAAGTTAATGCCTGATGACAACATTCCTCTCCACTTATTCTGAATTACCCTTCGTAGACGTTGAAGAGTCACGCAGTATGAGGCTGCAGTGATGGTCGTGCCAAGCCCCATGAATTCCACCATCGGTTGACACTCGCTTCCTTCCCTGACCGCCTGCATCATGAACATCTGTACATCCTGCTTTAAAATTCCTATACCATTGTCGCACTTTTCTGTCACTCATTGAAGTTTCACTGTACACATTACTTATTCGTCGATGAATTTCAGCTGCATTACACCCCTCAGCCTGAAGAAATCGAATTACCGCATGCACTTCACACTTGGCGGGAGATGCTATTGTTGTAGACATGTTTACATGCTAGCTGCGTGTTCAGAACTAAACAAAGTGATGCGGCATGATTGAAGACCATACTAGAGACGCTGCGCAACACTTATGCGCAAAGGTTCATCCGATTTTTGCACTGGTTTTTATTTCGCGACCGATCGGACCTTGAAAAAAAAATAACCCTCGTACCTTCTGACAAAAATAAAATTATTTCGGGATGATTTAGCACTGTGAAAAACAACGGTAGATATAAGTAGAAAAGAAAATTTTACTTCAAAATAATATAACTAATAAATACGGTTAATAAAATATTAACAACGCGACCTAAAACTGTACGTAACAAACACAGCAAATTAAAACCGTCCTAGTCAATGGTGGATGAATTTACAATTTTTATATATCATGATAAAAGCTATCAAGTCGTTGCATGTTACCGCAGATTTTAGAACAAACCTCTCTACATTCATACGACTTGATCCCAGTTCCGTATTCCATTTAGTACGGTGGCAAATGATAATTTAATAAGCATCTGATAAATCAGACATCGGCAATTTCAGCTTAGTCACTGAATCTTCAATAGATAGTACTAGCATTCAAAAAAAAAAAAAATAGAATTTCATTAACAAAGATAATAAATAATGAAAACATTTACTTACCCTGTCAGCCATTAGATACACAAGGAGTGTCCTGTTTATTTTTTCTTTATATTCGTCCGTGTAAATAATAGGAGCCGATTCTTTCAATGCTACCATTAACGCTGTACTGCGACCGTGTCTTAATGTCCAATCCAGTGGCAGGTCATCTTCTAAAATCAAAATATCATACAATTTGGTACAGTCATCGTACATAATTTTCATCATCATATTATCGCAAAAACTAACTTTAAAACAGAAAGCTTAAAAAGAAATGATAGTATAACCGTACATTTAAAAAAAGATCCATCAAAATACTAATTAAAGTAAGTACAATTTTAATTAAGAAATTTACATCAAAAAACTTACGTAAAAGGTGATCGGTCAAAGTAGCATGAAGTTGCTCGGGCGATAACCAGTGACACAAAGCACCGAGGCAACCGGCAGCAGCAGCCCGTGTAACATCTTCTGGATGGGATAACATACTGGTTAGCGTCATATAAACAGCTTTACGTAATGGTTCGGACATCTTATCACCAGCTGGTGTAGTTACACCTCGAAGAGCTTGTAACATTGTTTCCCTGAAATATTAATAAATATAAATAAAATAGCATTTTATTAATAATTTTTTTTTTTTTTACATCAATATAGTAACCCGATATAAATACATCAGAAAAATAGTAACAAACAACCTCCATCCAAATAAGAAGTAACAAATTAGATTAAGCTCAAAAATTATCCTGGTACACTTACAATAAAAAATGCCTATAAATAAACACAAAAATAAGATGCTACAACACAGTTATAAAACCAGAAACCACTCGTGCAGCAGAAACACTCTTCCGCTTTGAACATACAATCAAAAGAAAAAGCCTCCAGAAAATTGAAAGAATCTGCATCAATAATCGTCGATTATACCTGACAAAGTTGTGTACAAAGAGTTAGAACCCATCAATGATACCATGTGAAAGGGGACGCTAGAATTCTTTGGACGTATCATGAGGATGCAAGATTCAAGACTTCTGAAACAGCTAGTTCGGTATAACCTTGACTTGAGAAATACCGTGACAGGATGTTATGTATTAAAAGAGGACCTCAAAGAAATTGGCCTTACACCGGTAAACACCAGAGATACGATAAAATTAAACAAGAAAATCAAGAACATAAAACACTCGCTTTATACTTACAAGAAAAAATGTCACAACACAAACATTTTCAATACTACAGAGTGAGATTTTTTAGTCCTGTTACCCAATTTTAAATGTAATTTAAGAAAGGGAAATTTAGGTGGAATAAAAAAATGTATTTGTTACTTACAATAGAGATTTAATAAAAAGCTATTACTTACATAATCGTTAAAGAATATGCTCAAAATGCCCACCGCTTGTTGTTATACACGCATGGACTCTTTACAGTTAATTAGAAGAAACCTTTTTAAGAGTCGCATCGGAAATATTCGCGATTAAGTCTGTAATATTAACTTTAAGTTCATCGAAAGTGCGAGGATTGTTTTTGAAGGCCTCGGACTTAATATAGCCCGACAAAAAGCAGTCAGGAGATGTGAGGTCTGGGGACCTTGGAGGCCATAAGTCCTTGCTTATTATTCGATCATCAAAGAACTCTTGCAGAAACAACATGGTTTCTCAAGACGTGTGGAATGTAGCACCGTCTTGCTGAAACCGGCAATATTGTTCTTGAGGTTCCAGGAGGGACACAAATTGGCAAACAATATTCTTGTATACGTCACCATTTACTGTCTGTTCGAAGAATATGGATCTGACTATATGATGACGAGATACCACACACCGATTTTTTCAGGATGCAAAAATTTGTCTTGTAAAGCGTTAAGATTTTCAACCACCCAAATTCGACAGTTTTGACTGTTTAGATAACCATAGAGATGGATCCAAGCTTCATTGCTAAAGAACACTGTGTTTCAAAATTTGATTCAGTTATAGTTTACGAGAGACCTAAACCAATGGCGATATTTGAATCGCTTGTTTAAATCTGGAGGCTGAAGCTCTTTGACTAATCGTACCTGGTACGGATAGGATTTCAATTTTTTAGCGACTTTCTGAACGCTTGAATATGACAAACCAACTTGCGTGAAGAGTTTTCGTAAACTTTTCCGTGGAGAACTGAGTGATCTTATTTTCACATTCTTTAAAACGTCATCTGTCAAGTGAGTCAGTCGACCGCTACGTTTTCTGTCGCAAACACACTTACCTGTCTCTCGAAATCGGTTTGCTACCCTTGAAATTGACATTTTTTCTGGCAGAGGAACACCGACAAATTTAATTTGAAATGATTCTTTTACACTCGCGTACGAATTCGTAGCATAATATTGTTCAAGAATGAAAACTCGTACTATGGTTGTTAGAAACATGACCGGAGACGGCACAAAAGTTTACACAGCTCAAGGAAAATCAACTCACGCTGCCGTATCTATACCGGTTGAGTACTAGCGCTACCAACTTTGTCGCAAAATAAAATTTCCCTTTCTTAGAAAAAAAATTACCAGACATTAACAATTGGGTAACAGGACTAAAAAATCACCCAGTAGAAAGGCACAAAGATCGGAATGTACGAAAAAGTACAAGGAGGACTGCAAAGCTGAAACTATTCCATTGGACTGACTAAAGCGATCCTGTATGATCATAAAAGATAAAAAACTCTATGATAAATAAACTAAATTCTATAACAGTTGTCCAGAAAGTGAGGTCTGATAGGTAATAAAAGAAATCCTGTCATCAGAAGAAAAAAAATTACTACTGGAATGAACTGCCTTAAATATAACGTTTTTGTCACAAGTATTTTGACTGGTTTGACAATTATTCTCCATTCCATTTTACAGTGTAGATATCTTATAAGGTCAAATAATAACTATATTCTATTTTCTTGTCTTTGTCTTTCACTTCAATCCTCTACACATTCAAATTAACTATGAATGTTTTAACCGATTATTTGCCAGTGGTGCGTAAACGCACCTTTTTCTAAAATAATTTTTTTATATATTTCTAAATAATTCTTTTTTAATCAGCAGAAGCAAACTTAGGTGGAATAATAAGAACTGGTAGAAAACCTTGGGTTTCAGATGATATATTGCAGCTGATGGATGAACGTAGAAAATATAAGAACGGTAGTGATGAAGAAAGTAAAAGGAACTATCGAAAATTAAGAAATGCTATAATCAGGAAGTGCAAAATGGCGAAAGAAGAGTGGATTAAAGAAAAGTGTTCAGAAGTGGAAAGAGAAATGAACATTGGTAAAATAGACGGAGCATACAGGAAAGTTAAGGAAAATTTTGGGGTACATAAATTAAAATCTAATAATGTGTTAAACAAAGATGGTACACCTATATATAATACGAAAGGTAAAGTCGATAGATGGGTGGAATATATTGAAGAGTTATACGGAGGAAATGAATTAGAAAATGGTTTTATAGAGGAAGAAGAGGAAGTTGAGGAGGATGAAATGGGAGAAACAATACTGAGATCCGAATTTAAGAGAGCATTAAAAGATTTAAATGGCAGAAAGGCTCCTGGAAAAATAGTTTGCTGGAAAATATTCGTTTGGACAAAGTACGGCATGTTATTTCTGAACATGCAAACAAAGCTAGAAGATGATGTAAGCTGTGCAAAAACCACACAATATTTTTGTATATAAAATGTAAAGACCACCTGCACTCAAAATGTTTCAAAGAATTTCATTCACCGCAGAGAAAATAAATCCACAATAAACTAAAAACAATTTAATGTAGTTTATTCATAGTTGTTTTTTCAACTTTTATAAATAGTTTGGTTTCTTTTTATGTTTTTACAAAGTTACATTTTATATTATGCTTTTGGCCGAAGGTGCGTCAACAAACCATTTTATTACTAACCCGTTACTGAATTTTTTGTAGATATGAAAATATTTCTAGCTTTATATACTTACAAATAGATGAAATAAACTAATTAATAAAAAAAAAAGTAGTGTTTATTTAATTTTGGCATTTAACGGGTTAATAAATGATCAAACGATCAGTTCTTTTTACAAAATACCGTTCCCTTTTTTACTTGTCTTTTGACAATTTTATTTAAAATCTTACTGACCCGTCTAATTCTTAACATTTTCTTTTAATATTATATTTAAAAACTGTTCCCTTCCTGCACTACCTACCACAAAGCACTATTCTGTACACAAGTAATTCTAAGAAATGTCTTTCTTGAAATTACATAACAAAAGCTCATCAACAGCGACATGCGTGGATCGATCATCACATATTAAACTTTACGTATATTCTAATATTACGGACTTCACCAAACGCTTAGAAACATTTTCAAATTTTGATTACGCCGGTAACTATACAAAAACTTACTATTTTTACAGTTTAAACAAGAGAAAAAAAAAGCACTACTAACCTAATGGCAGGATCTTCAGCATTACGCACACCAGCATGTAAATCTGTAAATAGTGGATCGGCACGAGTATGTATAACGATAAGATGGCTAAGAGCAGCAGCTGCTTTCAACCTTACTTGGCGATTGCCGTCATTCAGTGCTTTCAAAAACGTTGTTTGCAATTGCGGCAGAAACTGTTTTAGCATAACTCCAACCTGTGTTGAAAACAAAATGAATATACACACCTAAAGGCACAATAATTAACAATATTCTACCGAAAATAAGTCTTCGGTACATAAAATGAAAAAAAAATTGTCGATTATTAACCGCGATAGAAAATTAATAATCTTCAAATAAGCCGACAATAAATACAAACATCTTTCACCATCGAGCATTTCAGGTAAAAACAATCGAGCAGTCACTCAGAATAGCAGCCCATCGACTAAATGTACACGTTGAGGGCATTAAGAATGACCCGATCTTGTAAATCCGGCTTCATCGATAAAGAAAATATCATTAAAAAAATTCAGATTAGTACGTTTTCAAATAAACCATCGGTATACCTGAAACTGAGAGTATAATCTCGAGGTAACACTGCCCTCCAAGGCTAGCTTTTTCAGGACGGTTAGATATTTCATCTAACACACCTTCAGGTGTACATAATGAACACGATCATCCTGATTTACCGTGTTTTCCAGGTTTTTAAAGCTTCCTGTGTCTCTTGAGCCGTCTACGAATGGATGGACGAAAACGACGCGTGAGAAGGTAACACTTGATTGGGAAAGTGTTCCTGATACAGCCGTCTCTCCTTAAGAGTGCGAGAACATACATTAAATATACATCAGCCATTTCTAAATTAGTATAAATACGATTCGCCTGCCGTAGTGAATAAGATAATGGTAAAAAAAGTAATTAGCTTATTCACATGTCAATAATAAAAGACACACTGAGTATTAGTTTTTATTTATATTTTATAACATCTGTTTTAAAGCAAATTATTTTTCAATATTAATATTATTTATCGTTATAATATTTTTACGATTTCAATAGTACAGTCAATTTGTATTTTTATTTGAAAATTCTTACCTACCGATTGATCTTTTGTCCATGCGTTAGGGGTAATGAGGGAGGGAACCTTAACCCAGATTTTTAAAAACCCCAAAGATTTTTTAAAAACACAAAAGGTTTTTGAAATGAGTTTTTCTCTGAATCTATGCATTTTAGAGAAAATTTCTCAAACAAAAAATGTATAAAAAATGTATCTTTCACCCTGTATAACTCGCTAACGAAACGTTTTTTTGGACCTATATTTATATGAACTTTTTCCTTATTTTTAGCCTCTAGAATGAGTTGTCAAAGTATTGCCCTATTCTTCTGAATCATCCTGTACATATTCACGCTATTTTTGGCGTTTTACATGGGATATCTTACAAACTAAGAAAAATACAGTTCTGGGACCATTTTTTTTTTTATTTCCCGGCTCAAAAACTATAAGAAACAATCGAATTTGCCCCTTAATTGATCTTCCCAGAATTTCATAAAGCCTTAATTTACAGGAAGGAACTGAAACTCGGGCGAAATCTTTCATCCTGTATAACTCGCTAACAAAGCGTATTTTTCGGACCTATGTTTATATGAATGTTTTTCTTACTTTTAGCTTCTAGAATGAGTTCCTCCTGAATCACCTTGTATATTCTCTCAAAAGCTGTAGACATCCGGTTTCTAATTTTAATGGTTATTGATACAGATATGCCCGGTATATTTATTTAGTAGAGCTCTTCAAGATGAATGAACAGACGGTCTTAACTCAAAATTGCAAATTTTGCAGTTGCAACACTATGTCTATTATACAACGATGTACATATATATATATATATATATATTTATGTTTATGAGGGATTCCTTTCATTACACAATAACAATGGTTTGTTGCAGGGATCCAGTACAATTGTAATTTACTCTTATCACCGGGCGATGATAATATAAAAGACTGTAACTATATTCTATTGGAGTAGCCACACTTTTTTCCAGTACACATCATATCATTTGAATCCTTTATATAATTGAACTGGAAACCTAACAATACTTTTCAAATTTTAAATAATGTATACTCTTTCACAAAAACACGCAGAATGTATTTTGATACCGCAACATTTTCCACAACAATTCAAAGTAAATCTATGTATAAATTACCCAACCGCGAATCTCTAAAATAAATAATAAACACAAAATATTCACAGTTACAGTTCATTAATTCTAAAAAAATAAGTAATTTAATTACACATACCTTTGCGAGTAAAATAGCAAGAGTTTCCAGAACTGCAGCTTTTACACTCCAATTGAAACGATCGCCTAATATTCTTATAAGAGGGCCAGTTATATGGACAACTGACGGTTGCAACGCTTCAGCACTTGTCAATCTTATCACTTCGCCTAATCCTTGAGCTGCTTGTTCTTTAACTTCAGGCGCTCCGTTCAATATAGCTTCCCTGAATATCGGCAATATTGGTGTTATACCCTGCAATATAGTCAAATAAACTAATAAATAACAGAAAATACTCGTAAAATTATCGATTTATCGCTAATTATTTCTAATGATGTAATCGAGACACAGTTCATCAATTCATTATACTTTGAATCCAATCAAATAATACACGACACTAACCATATTTTCATTAAAATCGTATATATTTTTGATATAAAATTATGCCACTGACATCTTTCATACAAACAAACAAACAAACAAACAAACAAACAAACAAACAAACAAACAAACAAACAAACAAACAAACAAACAAACAAACAAACAAACAAACAAACAAACAAACAAACAAACAAACAAACACACACACACACACACACACACACACACACACACACACACACACAGAGAGAGAGAGAGAGAGAGAGAGAGAGAGAGAGAGAGAGAGAGAGAGAGAGAGAGAGAGAGAGAGAGAAAGATACATTAAAAAAAATTTTTTTGGGCTATCAGTGTAATATGTGAGGAATCTGAATTCTAGTGTAATATTACTGAATCAACAAGAAAAAAACTAACATTTAAACGACAAAAGACAAAAGGTTTAAGAAAAAATTTCAAGAGCTTCTGTGGAAAAATTCACTAGATTTATGTGTAACAAAAAACACATAAAATAAATGTACTAACCGTAAACCGATTCAATATATATATTTTTTTCTTCGGTATAAATGCACGAATATAATGCTCGAATGTTCCTGCAATTGTTTTATCAACTATTCTGATAAACTGATGTCAATTATACAAACCTTACACAAACTGTTTTAAAGAACACAAACCTTCGGCAAACAAAATCCAGGCAGTAGATCTGATCCTTTTAAATCACTGACTGCAAATCTTACAGCCTGACGGATATCACCAACATGATTGATCTGCTGCATAGTATCCAGTGTCTGCAATTAAAATAGAAAAAAATTGAATGGATTTTTCGACAAGACGAAAAAAACATAAATAGGTTAATGTAAAAATATTTGACTATTTAGAAATAAAAAACTTTTGCTCTGTGGTTGTAATAAATGACTCTCCGTCTTTGAGTTTACATAACAAACGAAAAATCAGTCGACCGATAACCAATTTTATTTATTTTTTCTAAATCTTCAACGGCAAATCAACAAGTTTTGCGGTCGGTTCAACCGATGCGGTATTCCGTTTGGTGATTTTATTCTAACGTGAGAATCGGTTTTCAAAAGGTTCTCTTTTTTTTTTATGCTGCATTTTTGGTAATGAACAATTTTATATGAACAATTTTACATTTTATATGAACAATTTTATTTTTTAACCGCTATGATGTTGAGAACAATGATCTAGGCGACTAATGCGTCACGAAATTAGTCTCGTTTTTTGATAATTCTTTTCTTTTTCTTTCCCCTCAAAACAAGACGTGGAATATTTTCCGTTTGTACATCTCATCGAAATTGCAAAATATTAATGTTTAAAGCTTGTGATCGACTGTCTGAACATTCATACAGGCAATTTGTTTAGTTGAACTCTGTAAACGAACCGATTAAGATATAGGTGGTTATTATTAATACAATAATTAATAAAATTTTAATTTAAAAGTACACAGAAATAATATGTAATAACAAAAAAATAAATAATTTCAGTAAAATAATAATAATACGAGGTGCTACCCAAAAGTTCGGGGAATTTTACCATAAAAATAAAATAGCTTAACATAACTTATAATTTCCATTGTCTCCATCAAAGTAATCCCCTTGGACATTGATACAGTGATCCCAGGGTTTTTCCCACGATTCCATGCATCCCTGGAAATCTGCAGGTGTTCGAAGCACGTTCTGAATTTCTTCCTGAATCTCCTCAATTGTATTAAAATGACGGCCTTTCAATTGAAATTTTATTTTCGGAAAGAGAAAGAAAAAAAGTCGCACGGGGCAAGGTCAGGCGAATAAGGTGGGTGGAATCACTACCGTCTTTTCAGAAGCCAAGAAATTCCGAACGGCTAGCGATGTGTGCGCAGGCATGTTGTCATGGTGCAGAACCCGGCTGTTGTTACCCCATAGATCTGAACGTTTGCGCCTAATAGTTTCACGTAACGTTTCAAACCTTCACAATAGAACATTCCATTGACGGTTTGACCAAGAGGAACAAATTCCTTATGGATAATAACTTTGATGTTGAAAAAAACAATCGTCATGGACTTCATGTTGCCGTGCTTTTTTTGGCCGCGGTGAACTTGACGTCTTCCACTGTGACGAGTGGTGTTAAGTTTCAGGGTCATACCCGTACACCCATGTCTCATCACCGGTTATGATGTTGGAGATGAAGTTAGGGTCATCTCTTCCTGAATTTTTCGATTCGCTACAGACAGCTACGCGATTTTGTTTCTGGTCGCTGTTCCAACAGTCTCGGTAGGAATTTTGCAGCGATGCATCTCATGTTCAAATTGTCCGACAACATGCGTTGCACGGACCCATATGACATTTGTACGATTGCACAAACATCGTGGATTGTTTGTTTAAGATCTTCAACAATACCTTTTCGCACTTTCACGATGTTTTAAGGTGTTGCACTTGTTGATGGTCTTCCTGCATGCTCATCGTCATCGACTGTCATTCGTCCATCTTTGAATTGTTTGTATCGCTAAAATGTTTTACTTTTACCCATAGCATTGTCACCAAATGCTTCCCCAAGCATGGCATAGGTTTCTGCACCGGTTTTTTAAGCGCAAAGCAAAATTTGATGCGGTTTCTATGTTCTTTAAAATCTGCCATTTAGAACTTCACCGAAGCAGTAAAACACAACGTTACTCAAATGCATGAAAATCAAAAATGCAGCTTCTCACCGTCACAGCTGTTGGAACACTGATTCACTAAGAGTACTGTTAGAGACATCTAGTGGCAGCAGGACGTACCAGCAATGGTTTGCGTGCGAAATTCAAATTCCTCGAACTTTTGGGTAGCACGTCGTATATATATATATATATAAAACATATAATGTGTAAACGGTCTTAAATTGTTTGTGAAGCATTGTAATAGCGTTTTAAATATCATTCCAGCTACAGCGACCGGTAGGTACATTAGTTTATGCAATTTTTTTTTGTCTTCAGTCATTTGACTGGTTTGATGCAGCTCTCCAAGATTCCCTATCTAGTGCTAGTCGTTTCATTTCAGTATACCCTCTACATCCTACATTCCTAACAATTTGTTTTACATATTCCAAACGTGGCCTGCCTACACAATTTTTTCCTTCTACCTGTCCTTCCAATATTAAAGCGACTATTCCAGGATGCCTTAGTATATAAGTCTTAGTGTATAAGTCTGTCTCTTCTTTTAACCATATTTTTCCAAATGCTTCTTTCTTTATCTATTTGCCGCAATACGTCTTCATTTGTCACTTTAATCACCCATCTGATTTTAACATTCTCCAATAGCACCACATTTCAAAAGCTTCTAATCTTTTCTTCTCAGATACTCCGATTGTCCAAGCTTCACTTCCATATAAAGCAACACTCCAAATATATACTTTCAAAAATTTTTTTTCCTGACATTTAAATTAATTTTTGGTGTAAACAAATTATATTTTTGACTGAAGGCTCGTTTAGCTTGTGCTATTCGGCATTTTATATCGCACCTGCTTCGTCCATCTTTAGTAATTCTACTTCCCAAATAACAAAATTCTTCTACCTCCGTAATCTTTTCTCCTCCTATTTTCACATTCAGTGGTCCATCTTTGTTATTTCTACTACGTTTCATTACCTTCGTTTTGTTCTTGTTATTTTCATGTGATAGTTCTTGCGTAGGACTTCATCCGTGCCATTCATTGTTTCTTCTAAATCCTTTTTATTCTCGGCTAGAATTACTATATCATCAACAAATCGTAGCATCTTTATCTTTTCACCTTGTACTGTTACTCCGAATCTAAATCGTTCTTTAACATCATTAACTGCTAGTTCCATGTAAAGATTAAAAAGTAACGGAGATAGGGAACATCCTTGTCGGACTCCCTTTTTTATTACGGTTTCTTTCTTATGTTTTTCAATTATTACTGTTGCTGTTTAGTTCCTGTAAATGTTAGCAATTATTCTTCTATCTGTATTTGAACCCTAACTTTTTTAAATGCTGAACATTTTATTCCAGTCTGTTATCGAATGCCTTTTCTAGGTCTATAAATGCCAAGTATGTCGGTTTGTTTTTCTTTAATCTTCCTTCTACTATTAATCTGAGGCCTAAAATTGCTTCCCTTGTCCCTAATAATAAGAATTAAATCTTATTGTGAGAAAATTATTAGTTAATTTGATACTAATTTACAATACTAGAATTAACAATAAACAAATAAAAAATTAATATTTAATCGAATTTAACGTAAAGTGGAGAACAAGATTACAGATACAAAATTACATCAATTTTCTGCCATAATTCGGCTATTTATTAACCGATTTAAAAAAATAAAATGTCACTTTCTTTAAAATAAGAAGCTTAATATTTTATCGAGTAACATACATTTTGATAAGCTAATATTTACGGAGATAAAAAGGATTGAAAAATAATAAGTATGGCTGTCATTTTTTAATTTGCAAAGGTATTTCATTCCTGATTTTTTTATAATTTTAAAACGTTATCGAATGCCTTTGTTTATGTAATAGCAAACATAATACGATTCTAATATAAAATGACAACTTTAAGTAAATTTAATATTTTAAACACTCACTCTTGTAACTGCTGAAAGGGTTTCCCAACTGGTTTGCAAGACTTCTCTGTCGACATCTGTAAATAAATGTATAAGCCCACGTAAAAGTTGCGGTACATATTGCGAATAATCAGCGCGTGAATGCGAACAAAATGCACACAGCAATGTGACAGCTGCTCTACGCATTTCTACTTTATCTGACCTAGTAACTTCCATTAATTGATCCATAATGGCACGGATTCCGACTTCATCTACAACTGATAATACTACTGCTTGACAATACTCTAGTTCCTGAAAAAAAAAAAAAAATTAACATTATATTAGACTGTATGCCTATTTAGTAATTCATCATTTATGCTGAAATGATGGTCGTAATTTTACAAGAAAAAAAATTATTGTTTTAATTAATACGATGAAAACTACTTTTGTAGGAGTCTTATTATCAATTAAAAAAAGTAAAAATCATTTTTCCAGTATACAGAGTTATCATAAAAGAATGGTGCGGTTTTGATAATTGTTTAAATTAAAACAGAATTACTTACAGTTAATTTTTTATTTTTCAAATTTGTCATCAAAAATATCTTTTTACATAATTAATAAATTTCAATATGTGCGCCCTTAGTTTCTCGACAAATGTCCAAACGATACACAACTTCTCTCCAAACATTTCTCCGTTAATGGTTGTCATTGCTTCATTAATCCTGTTTTTTAAGCGGTTTAGCTCGTGAATTTTTTGTGTATAAACAACGCTTTCGATGTACCCCCACAAGAAAAAAAACGCAAGGTCTGAACTCCTTGGAGGCCAAAGTATGGGTCCTTGCCAGCCTATCCATCGATCTCCAAATTTTTCGTTCAAAGCGTCCGTGACCGATGCATTGAAATACGGGGGAGCACCATCTTGTTGGAAATTAAGTCGATGAATGTTTTCGAGTTCATCCAGCTGAGGAAAACAATAATCGGTTAACATGTCAAGATACACAACTCCATTAATTGTTGTTTCAGCAAAGAAGAAAGGCCCTATTACACGATTTTTCATCGCACCACACCAAACATTAACTTTAGGCGAATCGCGTTCTTTCTCAATAATTGCGTGTGGGTTTTCAGAGCCCCATATTCGTGAATTGTGTCTGTTAACGCATCCATTCGCGTGGAATGTAGCTTCGTCTGTAAAAATTATATCATCTAAAAATGATTCGTTTTCACTTATCCTGTCCGACATTTCAACAGCGAAATTGTAACGTTTTACACCATCATCGGATTTCAATTCTTGCAGTATCTGGATTTTATAAGCGTGTAATTTCAGCTTTTACGTAAAACTTTGTGAACTGTTGATTTTGGAATACCTAATTCGACGCTTCGACGGGGGATGAACTTCCCAGGACTTCTAATTAGTTCAACCGTATTGTCCGGTACACTTGGTCTGCCGGTTGATTTCTGTTTCTTAACCGATCCGGTTTCTTTGAATCGTTTGAACCGACGTGTTATGTTGTTTTTGTGTGGTGGATCTCTTCCGAATTCACATTGAAACGCACGTTGAACTGAAATTAAGGATTTTAATTCGGCCATCAATAAAATAATAGTAACTCGCTAAACTCACCGCAACAATACAAGAACTGACGTGGTTACAACTGCTGATAAACAAACTTTTGGGTTGGAGGCTTTCAGGGATACAAATATAACATCTACAAATTTCCCTACAATCTTCCTATGAATTACTGAAACCGCACCATTCTTTTATGATAACCTTGTACAGAGAAGAAAGTAATTAAAAAAATTCAATTTTGCTTATGCGAATATAAAGGATTTCAGCTAGTGTAAGTAGGAAACTTCGAGATAACAAAAAAAATAAATACAGACGCTTGCAATATTTCAATTAATTCTTTATTTCGATATTACGAAATAAGATTTTTAGGTAGATTTCATAAGAAAACTACTTATTGTTAACGGGTACCATAATTCGACTTCCGGAAAATATCCGTTTCTATACGTTTCATATCCGCCAGACCCCAAAACCACCATCAGCTCAAAAGTTTATATATATATTTCACTTTCTTGTGGAGATGATAAACACCGGAATTTTGCGCCAATCGCTTTCAAATTGTTCCTTAAAAATAACTCGTCCCAAAATCTCAGTCGAGTTTAATTCAACAGCCAAAATCTAACCATTAAGGTCGAAACGGGGGAGGTCTTTTTCGAAAAAAAAAAAAAACAAAATATCGCGATAACTTTCTTATTAACTAAAATATCAAATTTGTTTATAAAGTTCCTACTATTCAAATTTAAGTAAGATTTTTTGATATCACCAACCTTTATTGAAGGGGGTGGAAAAAAGTAGGGTTTCAAAGACAAAAAAAATCATACCCCCCTTAATAGGCATAGTATCAAATCGTTTTAAAAGTGGTCATTAGTCCTGTAAACATTATTACCACCTAAAACTTTTGTCTGAAACAATTTTTGATTTGACCAACTCTTATGGCAAGAGATGACAACTAAAACGTAGCTGGAATTATAAGAAGATGATGGGGCTTGTCGTATGCTAAACATGTGAAACTTTTTTGCCCATGTCATACTGAGTAAATTTGAAATTTTTCTTAACTCTAAGGTGGAAATTTTTGATCGCTTACTTAGGACCGGTGAAAAAATTTTCCATTATCTTCCGGCGTGTCAAAGGGGTTTTGCTTTTAATAATAACAGATTTACTTAAAAAAACATATACAATTTTAAATATAAATTTAGAGAACGTAATTAAATTTGTGTTAAAATTTAGTATCTTAAATCTGTCATGCTAAATAAAAGAAATCAAACTGATAATATTAAAGTAGATAAATCCATTACTGGATTAAAAATTTAATAAAAATCACAATTAATTGTAACCGGTAAACAAGATAGTAATAAATAATGATAAATTTTACATACCTGTGTTGATCCTTGAGATGTAGCTAATGCGGTAAGAAGAGCGGGTAATATTTTATGTAAATATTTAGTGAGAGCTTCACCGGCCACTGCTGCCAATATAGATAAGGCTTTAGTATTAACCGGCGGTGCGGTCAATTGCGGTACAAGGTACGGCAACACAACACGCGATTTGATAGCCATAACCTGCCTAAGGCCATCTAGAGTCCATTCGGCTACTTTCGGATCCGGATCGTTCAGCTGAGACAATAAAGTCGGTAATATATCGTCTAAAGCGCGACTGCCGACAGTTGTATGTAAACTATCAAAAGTTTTCGCGGCAGCCTGTCTTACTTCCGGCAACGGATCACAAAGCGCTCTACTGACGGTCGGTACAAGACTATTAACGAACGTTAAGACCATATCACGACTAGTCGACGCCATTATTTCTGATAATCCAATACAAACGCCTTGTCGTTGGTCAGCATGTTCAGACTCGAGCCCTCCTTCTAATATCGGTATTATTTCAGGTAATATACGTTCACCTAATTTACGAACTAGATCACCCGATGTTCGAGCCGCAACCTGAAAAAGAAATTCAATTTAATTGAAAAAAAAAAAAACACAAATAACAGATTAGTATAACTATAATTAAAAGGACTAATTTTGTATGTTACAAATGTACTTTCATATACTAAAGGCAACACATCATCATAAGAAAAAAAAACTATACACACAGTAGAAAAGTTTCCAAACTAAATTTCTGTAGTCGATACAAGTAGCGCCATCTCTCAGACAAACAAAGAACTATGAAGTACAATATTTGATGAGTCTGTGTACAAAATTTCATCACGTTTCGTCTCTCGAGTCATATTCGGTCACATACGTTGTGTTCATGTGACCTTGTGACATGGAACAGAGACGCGCATAAAAATTATGTGTTCGATTTCAAAAATCTTTCACTGAAACTGAAACAGCAAGCATTTGGTGATGAAACCGCAACTCGTACTACAACATACACATGGTAGAAGCAGTTTAAAGACTGTATAGAGTCATTGAATGACAACAACTGAAAAAGGAGGCCGCCGTCAACAGCTGTTCATGACAAAAAATGTGAAAGTGCACACGCTCCTACTTGAACAACCTCATCTTACCCTTTGGGCTATAACAGATGAGCTAAACATCGGTATGTACAATTCTAATAGGAAAAATGAACTGCCAAAAGGTGTGCTCTCGTGTCGTTCCACACTTCTTTGCCCGAAAAACAAAAACAGGTGCATCTTTCCTTGCGCTCAAAACTTTGTTGAAACTGCTATTAGCAACCCTAATTTTTTGCAAACAATTATAACCGGGGATGAAATCTGGTGCTTCATGT